>NC_139957.1:32815455-32887955 GCF_963454915.1 Gymnoscopelus microlampas
GTCTCGCTAGATTGCAACCAGTAATACAGTATATACTCAGTAGTTCTGTTTTCATCAATATGTTTATCAGTCATACTACAGTATCGTATCTCCATATTTCATGGTTTAGTTTTTTCATAAATGAATGCTATTGTTCATCCTTTAACCACTTGAGCCCTATTATAATATGCATAAAAGTAGCGAAAATAGACAATCTACAAGCTCACAACACCTCGCATAGAAAAACGTTGTGAGGCCATTTCACAACGTTTTGGGGCGTTTTGTGCGATTTCTGAATTTCTTTGAAAATCCAAAATAGGGACGCCAAGTTGAAAGGGGTTAAGTCTGTCTGTGTTTTTATACATATTTAACCCAGTGAAAGCATCCGTGCCATTATAGCATTGGCTATTCAAAAATAGCAGATATACAAGCTCACAGCGTGTCACTCCGAGCCATTCGTGCCACGCTGCGAGCTTGTACATATGCTATTTTTGATAAAAAATCTTGAAAGTGTGAGAACTACTGATTTAGACTGCATTTGTAGAATTGGCCTCAGGTCTTCATGGGTTAACCAATGAAAAGTACTAACACAAGCTTGTGACTAAATAATAACCACCCCCCCTTTCCTTAAAAAATTACAATTTTTGGACATATACGATCATCAGCGACAACATGCCATCATGTAATCTGGCCTTGTGTTTTATGTACCGAGTGCTATGTAAAGAAAGACAGGGTGCTTATTGTGTGCTTTAAGAAGTAAAGACTTTACATTGACCTGTTTTCACTGTATGTAGCCATCAAATAAAACGTAATCTCAAAATGCACAGATCATATATAACTTGTTTACGACGTTGGACAGTTCAGTATGTATTTAACAAGCCTCTCCCCTAAAGCTGGAGCCAAAAGCCAAAAGTGTGTGAGGTTATGAAAGGATACTACTCCATGCACACTGAAATGAAATTATTTTGTTTTAGTTTTTTTTTAACAGTCAGAATATGCTTTATTGCAGTGCTAAAACTTTTCAAATATTCCTCATGTTTATTACTTAATTCTCCACAAAGTATCGCTTGTTTTTTTACACATACACTACATCGTCTCTGTCGGGTGGAAATGTCCAAAACTGTTACTTTTCAGGATTCAAATTCAAACACATCAAAAGCAGCAGATCTACAAGCTCAACGCGGCACGTTGTGAGCTTGTGGAGCTGCTACTTTTGTGTGACGCTGTAGTGTAATCAAGTAGAGCGTTAATTTACGAAAAACACAAAAAGTTTAAATATGGCCCGATAGCAACGACATATAGTACATACATGTACACTGTTGCTGTCGGGCAGAAACTTCTTACTGTATGTCCATATTTTTTTTTGGGGTGTTTTTCGTAAATTAACGCCCTACTTGGTCATACTAGTACTACAGCGTCACACAAAAGTAGCAAAAGTGGCAGATCTGCAAGCTCGATCTGCTACTTTTGCTATTTTAGAATTTGAATCCTGAAAACCAACAGTTCTGTCCACCCGACAGAGACTATATAGTACATGTACACTGTACCTGTAAAATACGATGAGCTGGGCAATTCTGCAGGGAGCTCCCCCCTGCTGGCTGTTGCACAGGAGACCACGGTTAACACTTTACTTGCCACAGTCGCCAAACTGTTCACTTTGAAATTGATGTGTACAGCATGTGGCCGAGGACCCCCATTTAAAATATGTTTCCCGGGACGAAATTATGGTCAAAAAATTAAGTAGGGGCTTGGACCGCTGGCGCAGTGGACCTAGGCTACAATGTAGCCTGACAGTGTGTCGCGGGTTCGAGTCCCGATCCCGACGACCTTTGCTGTGTGTCACCCCCCATCTCTCTCTCCCCATTTCCTGTCAGCCTACTGTCCTATCTATAAAGGCATAAAAAGCCCCCCCCCCCAGAAAAAAATAAGTAGAGCTTAAGTGCTTCAACTGTTTTTTCTATAGGGGACCCCCTTGAACCCCCTCAAGGACCCCTGGGGGGTCCCTGAACCACACTTTGAGAAGCAGCGCTCTAAAAGCGCTAGCATCACCGGACAAGGATAACCCTGTCCTGTCAGCCGTTGTTTTCCCTCACCGACCCCCCTCTCCCAACCCCCCGACCCCCCCCCCCCCCCCCCCCACGTTTACGAACAGGATCTGCCCCAGCAGCGCGGCTCAGACAGTTTACGTCAGACAAACAGCAAAGCGCCTGTATCACGAGAGGCCCCTGTCTTTCCTGCCAGCAGCAAAGCATCTCTTCTGGAACAGGAAGGAAGGGGAGGGAGGGATCGATAGATGTGATCTGCGTCTTGGCCCAGCACTATCTTGTGGTGCCGCTGGAGCGCGGGGGGCTCATGTTGTCGTAGTGGAGTGAGCTCATGGCTTTATAAAGACTACAGTGACATCGCTGGTGGAGCAGCGGCTAAATATAATCCCTCTGCTGGAGACTGAAAAACTTAATTGCCCGGGCCGCTGAGCAGCATGGACCATATCCCCCTCCCACCCCTCCTCCTCCCCCTACAGTGGTAACCCGGCACCAGCTCTAGGCCTACGGACTATTGATCTTGGGCCCTCACTCTCCATATAAACGGCAGATTTATACTTAGCTGCGCGCCGGTGTCTAGTACCGGAAACAGCGGATCTACAAGCTCACAGTGGGTTCCTGCTGCGACACGCTGTGAGCTTGTAGATCGGCTATTTTCGGTGTGAGACACGGTGCTGAAACCGAGTATAACTCTCGGTCTTGAGCACGATAAACAGCTCTCACTACAGTACGTCTCTCTTTCTCTCCCTCTCTCTCACACACGTGCGTACGCATGCGTGCGTGCACGCACACGCACACACACACACACACAATTCTCTGTATCCCTCTACCCCTCTCACATGCACACACACAAACACAGAGTATATATATATACACACACACACACACACACACACACACACACATTCTCTTCTCTGTATCTCTCTCTCTCTCTCTGGTCTCTCGTCGTCTTTTCTTCTGTTTGTCTGTCTCCTCTCTTCCTTCGCTTTTGTTTGCTTCCATAGATCTGCACATCATAAATCTCTGTCAGCCTCTCCTGAGCGTCTGGCACGTCTGTTAATAAAGACCCCTCCCCACACACCCCTACACCCCCCTCCCTTCTTCTCCCCTCAGGTTCCCACCACCCCCCATCCTCTCAGACGGAGCAGGACTAATGAATGAGAAAAAACTCCAAAATTAGGGGCTTCTCCCAGACATAGATTACAATGGGTCCCTATGGAGAGCCGGGCCAGCCTCCAACCAAACTACAGCCAGCCACTCGCGTCTCGTATTGTACATGCTTCCAGCGGTCATATTCCGCCTTGAACACAAACGCATTGACTCACATCCTCGCGCGCACACACATGCACGCGTGCGCACGCATGCACACACACACACACACACACACACGCGCGCGCACACACACACACACACACACACACTCTTGCTCAAACCCTAACCCACACACATGCATGAGTGCGTACCCACCCCCCCCCCCACACACACACACACACACATATACATATTGCCCCAAGGGTCGTTTGCCCCCATATTCCCTGGATGGTCATTAACCTGGAACCAGTTATACAGAGAGGCGTCCTCCATATTTCAGCTCACTATGTTTTGGAGTCTCCATTTACTCCCTCCCCAAGAGCCCCCCACTACACCCCCCCCCCCCCCCCCCCCCAACTACCACCACCACCACAGTCATGCCCCCCCCCCATTCCATTTTCATTTACATGTTCCCATGTGAGAACACACACACACACACACACGCTTGGTGGTACGAATGTATTTCTGTGGCTGTGGGGTTGCTGGCATGTAGTTTTTTTTCGTCTCTCTCTCCCCAAATGAGTCTGTGGCTGCATGTGTGTCGGATCGGTAAGAGGTGGCAGTAGCCCCTGGAGAAGAGGTCAGCGTGGCAGCTGCCAGTGGGCTCTGGCTGTGGTGGGGAGGCTGAGTTGGGCTCAGGAAAGGTCTGTCAGGAGCTAATTGAGTTCGTCCTACCCGCGCTGACTCTGGGGCCAGTGGCTTATCAGGCCACATCGCCTGGGGCCCTCCAGACAGATCTGCCCCTACCGGGGCATCTGATATCACCGTCACCCTGCTGTGGATGTCAACCCCCCCCACACCCCACACCCCCATCCACCCCCCGTTTTCCCCTCCACTCACCCAGTCTGATCATGTAGCACAGGGCTGACACTTTGGGATGAGGTTAGCGAATGTTCTAAAACCATGTTTTTGGCATCTGGCATCGTTGTGAGTGAAAAGGACACCAGGAATTTACTCACGCTTTGGGGCGAGCTTCTACCCGTAGGTTTGTGTGGTGCTGTCCGCGTGTGATCTGGGGGAGAGCCAGGGACAAGGGGGCTACGGAGGATTGTTACTATTCAGAACAGTGGGGAGACATTAGTATCCCACTGTAGTGAGCAGAAGCTCTCGGCAGAAATACCCTACAAATTGGCTCAATTAGATCCTCTGGTTTCCGTGTTCGTAGGACAGCGTCGGACAGTGTTTCCGAATTTCGCTTGCAGGAGGAGAGGGAAGTGCTGAGATGTGCGTTACGAGCGCTCCTCAGTTCCCCGCTCGGAAATAGAGAAGCAGAGAATGTGAACTGGCCTCCCAGATCATTGGGCCAGCTAATCCCGGTCACGGCAGCAGTGGTAGAATGATATTAGGGATCTGGGAACGCTGTTAGCAGGGCCAGGTGGAATCAGATTAAAACCAAAATGCGCAGTGTGCTTTTGCGGGCCCATAACCCACCACTCAGCATGAATTTTGATCGGTACAAAGGGAACAGAAGGAGGAGGAACACGGAGAGAGAAAGGGAAGAGGGGGAGATACTGTATCTTTGACGAGCACTGCTCCTTTGGGCAGCCAGGCAGCAGAATTTGAAAAGCTCTTACCTTGAGGAAGGGAGAACTATAGATTTTATAGCATCAAGTCTCTGTCAGTTCAGCAGACCTTTTTCCTTCTCTTGTTCGGTCTGTCTGTGTAGCACACACGCTAATTAGCACCTGCTCCACATATTGAATTATTTATTGGTACTACTGCCGCTGTCAAACTATTTAATGTTCATAATTCATTTTCCCCATACAATTGTATTTATAGATTCAATTTGGACCTGTCCCATTTGAGAATACGAATATTTATAGAAATATTTCAGACTATTTGATTAATATGCCGGGTTCAAGTGGTTAGTATTCCTTCAGTATCATTAATCAATATATGCAAGCTTGTTAAAAACATAAGCAGAGCAGTAGTATAACGTGTCATAGCAGAATGAGTTAAGGGGGTTCTAGCCCGCACATTTATTATAAATGACCACAGAGAGCTGGAGGGGAAACAGTTAAGACACTTATGCAATTATGCTAAGTGTCACCCTTAAGACGACCTTTGAACCGGGGTTAAGCTTACTCTGAATTTGTGAAATAAAAGCTAAATGGAGCCATCTTGCGCCCCAGCGTTTTAATATATAGCCTTTAATAAGCCGAGTGCAGGTGCCCTATCGTACAGGTGCACATATCCATCTGAAACAGAGAACATAAAGCAGATGAACACAGAGCCGTGCATTAATTTATGTGGATGCAATCTGCATTCATTATCAAGAGGGGAAAGTTCTATTTTTGAAAGGCATGAAATGAAACCACGTTTCTCTCCACAAGGACATTTAGCAGAGGAGAGGAGGAGAGTGCAATTGGGCAATTTTTAATCTAGAAAATCCACACAAAAACGGCTTGTTTTATTTTAACAAACGGCAAATATTTATTTTAGTGCGCTTGTTTAAACGTCTTCATAGTTACTGAGAGAAATACTGAAAATTGAGTGCCATGGTCTCCAGCAAAATGGTACTTGTATAAGTTTTTATATATAGGTTTTATATTGTGTAGGCTTTATATCGAAACGAGAATTCCAGAAGTGCTCAGCCAAAGGGCTTATTCCACAAGGTCACCGGTTTTAACAGGGGGCATTTTTTATTATTTATTTTAGCAGTTAACCTTTTTGTGAATTTCCAGAGGTGTTGGGCACCTGGAGCTCCAATGAATATACATGACAGTAGGGAGGGGAAACCCGGGAATGAGATTTAATTTGACACGCTGACCCCCATCTCCACGGCCCCAGGAAGCCAGGGTGAAGAAATAAGGCTGACCTGCTGACCCCTGGGCCTGAACCCCACCGTCACCCACCCTTACAATTAAATCAGACGGAGGGAGGGGACCGGCGGTCCGGCCGGCCGATAGGGGATACGGAGGAGGCCTCTCTCGCTCTCGTATCTCCTCTCCAGCACTCCTTAAGACAGACATCTGTCCACTCGCCAAGACAGAGAAGCTGCTGGGGAACGTCCCCGTCTCCCGGTGCTGATGGTAAACTGACATGTCAAGTATGTAAACATTACCATTAGTTGGCAATATGCTAATGGCACTAATATGCTAAGGCAGAACTTGGCCTGTCTAGCTGCCACTCACTAGGAGCCCCTGTGTCTGAATTTGCATAAGCCATGCAAGGCTCAATTTTGTTAATGTAGGCGGTGCTGGTGACCTTTCACCCCCAGAGCGGTACCTAAATCAGCAGTGTGTGTGTGTGTGTGTGTGTGTGTGTGTGTGTGTGTGTGTGTGTGTGTGTGTGTGTGTGCGTACGTATGCTTGTGACCTCGCCTTGACCCTGACAAGTCACTATGTCTACACAGCGTCCCCAATACATTGAGTTATCCATCTCTTCCATCACTCCACCTCTTCAATTCACTCTGTTTGCTGAGCAGAAATGGGGGCCGCTGGGTTGGGAGGCAGAAAGGAGCTCTTCTCCGATGCATTTTCAAGTTAGAGGTGATGGAGCGCGGCAGAAATACATCTGTATGGGCAAAGAGGTGGGGCCGTGGGGTTTAGGAGTGCATTTTCTGGCCCCGGCCAGAAAGCTGCACTTTACTCTGCACACGGTACAGCATCAGATTATATATGTGCTCCAAAATACAGTTATTAGGCAGACGGTGAAAAAGTCAATATCCTGCCGTCATGTTTCCTTTTGCCTGACTGCTGACTCAAGGAGACAAGCCAAGGTCCACTATCCATTCTTAACTATGGATATGCTTCTGTATTGAAATGATTTGCCCTGTGAACAGTATTCTCTCTCTCTCTCCCTGTCTCTCTCTCTCCCTGTCTCCCTCTCTCTCTCTCTCTCTCTCTCTCCAATCTACATCTATCTATCTAACCTACATGTATCTAGTATATATGTATATATCCATCTACCTACCTACAGGTATCTATCTATCTTTACTGTGTGAGTGTGTGTGTGTGTGTGTGTGTGTGTGTGTGTGTGTGTGTGTGTGTGTGTGTGTGTGTGTGTGTGTGTGTGTGTGTGTGTGTGTGTGTGTGTGTGTGTGTGTGTGTGCAGCTGCTGTGCTGTGTGGCTAATGAGGTGCTAAGGATCCTTCTGGTTGGTTCAGTGGTTCATAGGGAAGGTTAGGACACATGCGGGTCTAGGAGACATCCGGTAGTGTAGTGTGAGAGGAAGAGGAGAGGGGACAGTGAAGGAAACACAGACAGCATCACATCTCATATGAGGATGTGTCCGATGTGAGGCCAGAGTGTGACTGTGAGGAAGGACTACTGTGGTTTGACCATATACACTGTTATGAGGTTTTGTGTTTTATTTTTTACCTCTGATAGGAATAATTGTACAGAACCCTGCATTTCATGATTTTCAAAAAATAACCGAAAATGCCTCCTTTTAGTTGTAAACAAAATATGATACAAAATTGTTGCTGTCAGGCAGAAAACCTGTACAGTATGTCCAAAACATTAACTTTTCAGGACATGGAAAACATAACCTGTATTCCAATGTAGATATTAAGTATAGATTTTTTCTTTTTCAAAAATAGTGAAAATACCCGATTTCCAAGCTCACAACGTGTCGCATCACGATGTGCAGTGAGCTTGTACACTATTTTCACTTCTTTTGAAATATGGAGGTTTCTGCCCAACATCCTAAACAGCTGTTTTTTTTGCAACATTTTTGAAAAATCTTGACACACAAATCTCCTCTTCTGGGTGTCCCTGGCACAAAACATTTTCAGATGGGGGTCCATGGCCATATATATACGTATATCAATTTGGGGGTCTTTGGCATGAAAAAGTTTGAGAACTACTGATTTAGAAGGCATTTGTAGAATCGGCCTCAGGTCTTAATGGGTTAAATCAATTTACAGAAGTCTGCTAATCAGCCCTTCTCTCTCACCACCCCTCCCCCACCCCCATCCCCGCCTTCCCCCACCTGTCCAATGCACCCCCCCCCACCCCACCTCAGGCTGCTGAATAGAATGGCCGCTGATGACCGGCACCTGCCCTCCAGCTGCGGGTCGTACATCAAGACGGAGCCTTCCAGCCCCTCCTCGGTCATCGACACGGTCAGCCACCACAGCCCCAGCGGCAACTCGGACGCCAGCGGGGGCTATGTCAGCGCCATGAACAGCCACTCCAACGGCCTGGACTCGCCGCCCATGTTCACTCCCGGCGGGCTCGGAGCGGCCGCGTGCCGCAAGCGCTACGACGACTGCTCGAGCAACATCATGGAGGATTCGCCCATTAAGTGCGAATACATGTTGAACTCCATCCCCAAGAGGCTGTGCCTGGTCTGTGGAGATATAGCCTCGGGGTATCACTACGGCGTGGCTTCGTGTGAGGCCTGCAAAGCCTTTTTTAAAAGGACAATACAAGGTATTTTCCCCTCCTCTCAACCCCCCCCACACACACACACACACACACACCTCCTCCCGCAAACACCCGTCAACACACTCGGTACGAGGGAATCCATCCGCCCCACAGCCACCAACCCCCTCCCCCCTTACCGTTACCGCACCGCCAGACACAAAAACACTCTCCGAGGCGAGGCGTCTCTCGTGCAAACACACTCCGTCACCCCCGGTGCGAGTGATTCACGATGCCGAGAGTCACTTCGTACTGTACCAGGCTTTTGTTTGTACCTCCTGAGACAAAGAATGTTAAAAAGGAGAGCCATTTTGGTGTTGTCCCCCTAACACAATTCCCTCTCCAAAATAGTAGAGAATCAGACAATGCACACAGTGAAATCCTGAGTGTTCATTTAACTCTGAGAGTGTGAAAACTGAACCAAATGGACCCGTAAAGGTTCCGTTTTCACATTAAATTAAACACTGAGGACTTTACTGTGTAGACAATCAGACAGCATACAGTGCACAGCGCACCTTACCAAAAATAAATCCCACGCAATTAATCATGGTAAAGTAGAAAATATTTTTCCATAGCTTCTGTACTATTCTCAATAGGGATATTTCGACTCATTCGCTGATGAAAATATGACATCATCAGCCAGGGTCAGACTAGGGAGGGGGGCGGGAATTGTAGGTATAAGGGCCGTGACATCATCATCAGGAGTCAGATTTGGTAGAGTGTGAGGGCTGTTTGCCCACATGCCTTAGGGGGCTCGGAATGTGTGCTTTATTATTCCTGTCTTGTACTGCGTGTGCGCGACATGAGTGTGTGTGTGTGTGTGTGTGTGTGTGTGTGTGCGCGCGCATGCGTGTGTATGTGCATGCCTGTGTATGTATATATATGTGTGTGTGTGTGTGTGTGTGTGTGTGTGTGTGTGTGTGTGTGTGTGTGTGTGTGTGTGTGTGTGTGTGTGTGTGTGTGTGTGTGTGTATGTATATATATGTGTGTATGTGTCTGTATATGTGTGCGTGTGTGCCTGGGGAGCAGGGTGCGCTTCCGTATCTGCATGGCATGATGCATCACAGCTACCCATTAGAGAAGCAATGAAAGGCCCCCCCACTGCGAAGCACTGTGCTCTGTCCCAGATTAATCAGGGAGACGGAGATATTATTGAGCCAGGAAAAAATCACTGCACACACCAGACACAGCTGCCCAGGTCTGAGCCTCGTCTTCTTAGCACTGGAAGACAACGCAATGAGAGCTGTCAGGATGCCAACATTAATGTAGAAAATGTGAAAAAAAACATACATCATTCATACGCTTTGCATTCTCTTTAACATAGTGGTTTTCAAACTTTTTCATGTCAAGGACCCCCATCTGAAAATATGTTGTGCCAGGGACCCCCAGAAGCAAAGATTTGCGTTAAACATGTTCGCCTTTTAAAAAAAAGATTTAATGATTCGCACACATTTTCAAGATTTTTCTAAAATAGCAGATACAAGCTCATAGCGCGGCACTCTGTGCCACGCTATGAGCTTGTATACCTGCTATTTTTGAAAAGCCAAAGTATAACTATAACTAACGCTTTATTAACTAATTTTGCTGGGGACCCCCTGGTACCCCCCAAGGACCCCTGGGGGTCCCCGGACCCCACTTTGGGAACCAATGCTTTAAGCAAAATTAGCCCAATGTTATTAACAATGTTATTTAATGTACATGCAATATTTAGGCAAAAGCATACTCCTGCACAGTAAAAAAAAATCCTCAAAATCCTTAATTTATCCATTTGTAACATACAAGATTTGTATGTCTAAATGCAACTAGAGACTCTGGGAGTGTACACATGTAACCAAATGGACCCCTAGACGGGTCAATTTTGGCTGCATCTGTACACTCCCGGAGTTAAATGAACACAGAGGATTTCAGTGTGTGTATATAACCCTGAAATGGTGCATTATGTGCAGTGCAGGGCTGCCGCCATTCTAGGTGTTGATTTTGGACCTTGCAGCCCTATCAGGTTTAGACAGTCTATGTACTGTTTGCAGGCAAACAAAAGCATTAAGCCAAATCCTCCTGTTTACCCGTGCTGCCATCAGCAATCGTGTCTATTGACAAAAGATGAATATTTTCTCTCAAGTAACATAACTGGGGCTTTTGTCCTCTCGTTTAAAACACACTGACGGCAACACAATGGAACAGAAAGGAGGGAGAGAGAGAGAGAGAGGGGGGGGGGGGTGGGGGGAGACGTCTTAAGTGGAGCAATGGCCCAAACAATTAAGAGGGAGGTACATGAAAGAAAACAGAAAAGAGAAAAAAAACTGAAAGTGCTTTTCCCTTTTTTAACCCCCTTTCTTTCCACCCCTCACTTTGCATTGTCGATTTGAAATCCCTCTCTTTCTCCTCTTGGAGGCCTGCCTGTAATGGAGCTAATCTGCCGTCGTTTGTCCGAGCCACAGGAGTTTTGTCAATAACAATCAGCGTTTGGAAAGTGTAATTAAGGCCGAGGCTTTTCATTAGGAGGAAGGGAGGGGGCCGGTCTCCGGGGACGGGCACGCCAATTAGAAACTCAGGCACGCGTCGCCGGGTAATTTCAGGGAAAGGAGGAGGAGAAAAAAAAAAAAACAGGACTTCTTTTAGATTGGAGAGGGACCCGGCTGCTCTTTCAGAGGAGTGGAGGAGAGAGGCTTAATGGCATAATAATCAGACAGAGGAGACAGGAGGACATGGGGCTGGGACTTTTTTGGGGAGGAGGAGGGGAGGTGAAAGCCTTCCGAAATGATAAAAGAAACACACGCGGCCTGACTGCAGGAGGAGAGCGGCGGCAGTAAATAGCAGCCAGGCTCGTGGTGGAGCCCTTGAACGAATGAGAGGGTGCCGTTGATGAGAACTGATTAATTAAAGGAATAACGAGGCAGTCAAGGGTGGAGTGTGAGACGGCCTCTCCTAATGAGAACAAAACAAAGGAGCTGTCTTTTACAGCCCTTTATCACATTGTTTTAAGATATAGCGCTAAGGGCAAGCAGCAACGTTAAGTTAACGGTGACTATGGACCGTATGCACTGTAAAGTGTACATTTAACACTGAGGGTGCACAAGTGGACCCTTTCAAGATTCTACAGTGTGCGTTCTCACTATGCGTATTGATGGACGTAACCCTCTTATTTACACTGGGACAACCTCTAGGAAGTAAATTCAATGTTTTTGCTCAACATTTTGTCATCATTTAAATTATTTCCTATCGTCACTCTTGGGCAGAAACGTGCTTCCAAAACCGTTGCTTTTCAGGAATAGGAAAAAATAACCTGTGTTCCAATGAATGTAGTTATTATTTAGGTACAAATGTGTTAATACTTTTAATTGGTTAAATATTTATAAAAATCCACTTAACCACACTCAACCTGGCATCTCTATTTTGACCATGTCATTATAGGTGAAAACTGTCCAAAATCTTTCAGAAATAACAAAAACAACAGAACTACAAGCTCACAACGTGTTGCATCTACTATTTGCTCATTTTGCTTGATACTGTCATATGATTAACTAGGCTATAAAATAGAGCATTCATTTATGAAAATAATGGAGATACAAGGTTTCTTACGATATGCTATACACCCAATTACATGTTATCATTATGTACAGTAGTATTTGTCAATTGCCAAAACAATTGGAATAGTAATAACATTTTACTGGTAAATCCTGGTACTGTAGCTCCACCAATTAGTGCAAATACCATTTAAACACAGACCTAACTGCAGTGTTATGGCTCATAAATTCTGTGGCACACGTAAAAAGAATGTTCAAAATTGTTTTTTGAGCTTGTAGATCAGCTATTTTCGAAAAAGCGTTCACATTTTCGCCCATAATTACATGCCCAAAATAGGGACGCCAGGGTTAAAGTGGTTCAGAATATATTTTTTTAACTACATTTTCTGCCAGAACATACTGTAGGGCCTACAGTATAAGAGTACTATATCAGTTTTTTTCTGTATGACCGAGGTATGTCTTCATTACTTCCTCTTCCTCTGGTTTGTTGAGGGGACCTGATGCCCTTACCTTTTCAACAAAAGCGGATGGCAAATCCATCTTATGTCACCTATTCATCCAGCGAAAAGCCCCTTGAACCCCTACATGGAGATAGTTACATTAGTCAAGACCTAGCCCAAATTAACGTCAACCTAGATCCCCATCCATCGCACAAATACCTCTGTTCTCATAGCCCCCTAATCGTGCCCACATCCCTGCACCACACGTGCCCCACCAATCAAAAACATAAATCTCTTATTGAACCATATTTTCTTCCCATTTTGAACCCAAGTGTAAAATTGCTTGAAAACCAACTGAACTCCGTGGCCCTCTTTTTTTTTATATGAAGTAATAGACCTTGACAGTAAGCCTGTAAAAGTCAGTTTAGATTTTGATGAGAAATACCTGCCATTTTACTGTAATTTACTTACAAGACCTGACTGTCCCCTCTGTGCCCTGGCATGGGTCCTGAAAAGCCATAAAATAAATTGAGACAGATACATATCAAGAGATGAAAGAGGGAAATCTTTTTCTTCTCCTTTCGTTCCATGATGTTATTCGTAACCATACCATAACCCCCTGTAACGGCAGATAAACCCCGGCATGGCGCTTTGGTTCAGGGGTTACCCTTCAAACGCTTGACTGAGCGCACATTAATAAATAGTCGTGTTAACCTCACCTTGCGGGCGCGAATCCAATTTTTGAGAAACGCCGCCTGTTTCATGGCATTCCGCGCGCATGCTTCGTTACTAATATCGGCGCACATTAACGGCTTTGAAATATATGGTGAACGCGGAGATGGAAAAAACAGATAATCCCCCCCACCCGCTGCCTTTTGTTGAGCTATGTGAAGCCCCTCCTGACACAAGATCAGACACACGGGGGGCTTGGAAGGGCAGGTGGACAGTGAGGGGCACTTATAGCGTGAATATTTGTGTCTTTGTTTATCTCGAGTGTGCCTTCTCAGAGAGCCAACACTGTTAACCACATGAACCCTAGCATCCCTATTCTGAGGGCGATTAATTCTGTGAATTAGCCAATCTACAAGCTCTTGTGAGCTTGTAGATAAGACTATTTTTGACGAAGACAATTGCTGTAGAGGGGGGGAAAAGGAGCGGACCTAGTGTAGAGCCCTGGGGGACTCTGGTCAACTAAGTATATATAGGGTTTAAGTGGTTAAGCGGCCCACCAGGTGTATGGCGTGCACGTGTCCCAGGCGAGAGAGAGAGAGGAATGAGAGAGGGAGGGGGAGAGAGAGAGAGAGAGAGAAAACACCCCTGTAAACAGGAGCGTCCCGAGGGACGGCCGGGGGTCAACGCAGCACTGTTGGTCTGGCAGGGAAACTGGCAGCACAGCACACACACCTGCCAACAATCTATCGGCTTTTTCCACGATAATATGAGATGAATCTCGGGAGACACGGTGACAATAGGATAAAACTGGCCCCGATTCGCTTCTTTTGAATGACAATCAAATTCGCTCGTTTGCGTGTATGTCTAAAATTGCTGAATCAATAACGAGTAGACGTACAATAAAGACAGCGTAGAGGGGGGGGGGGGAGAAACACCTCCAGTTAGATGAATTGATTCCAGCACACACGCTGGCACTGATTGCCTCCTCCCACAACAGATGGGAAACGGAGAGGATTATTATGGTCTGTTCCTGCTATGACAACAGAGGAAACAGGAAGGAGGAGAGACCGCCAGCGCTCATCATCAGTTTGTTTTCTAGCGCGATTTATACTTTGTTGTGCACAGGTGTCGCACGCCAGGAAACAACCAATCTACAAGCTCACAATGCGTCGTGCTGCGACGCGTCGTGAGCTTGTAGATCTGCTATTTCTGGCGCGCGACACCCGCGCACAATTTCGTATAAAACTCAGGCTTATCACACCTTTATTTACCCCCCAGTCCAGAAGAGATGAGGGGAATTAGCATAATGATTTCTAACCCAGATATAAGGCGGAATTTCTAATTATTTAGAACATCTTGGGACCCTCCACTTGATCTGTCCAATAATGTTAACATAATTGCATAAGTTGTCAATGCGGGGGTTGGAGGGGCTGCTTGGCGGAACGCTGCTAGAATATTATACAGCCCTTTGTATGTCTGTACAGAACCGTGGTGCGGGGGGTCAGCGGCGAGGAGCAGCGTGCGTGGAATGGGATGGAATCCCAATGTCCATGCTTAGGGATGCGTGTCTAGCAGCTATTATACTGTACAGCAGTGTTAATTTAACCCATTGAGACCTGAAGCAGATTCTACAAATGTCTTCTAAATCCCATCAGTTTTCTGAAAAACGTTTGTTTCTATATCAGTGGTGCTCAAACTTTTTCATGTCAAGGACCCCCAAAATTAGATTTTGGGGGTCTTTAGTATTTGGCTGCCGACCCCCATCTCAAAATATTTTGTTCCAGGGACCCCCAGAAGTAAATATTTGAGTTAAAAATCGCTTTAAAAGAATATACAGATGTGCCATTTCAAAACTTAAAATGTCCTGCCATCGCCAAGACAGTAAATTTTCAGGGGATTCCCAGGGCAATAAGAGGGACAAAGAAGGGCATTTAAAATGCTGAATCATTTTGATGATCACTGCTTTTATGATGCTAAATAATTTGAGCAACTGGTCAAGGACCTCTTCAAATCACCTTTCGCCTCATAATGAGTCTGACACCTTCTTCAACATACATTCTTTTGTTCTCATGTATATGGATGTCTGTTGAAGGGAAAAACGGGGGTGTGTAGTGACAACTTCTTTTCAGGGGCAAAACAGTGCATTTTTTAGGGCAAAACAGGGAGGAAAAAATGCATTTTCAGGGCAATTTCAGGGAAAGAACAGTAACGTGTGAAGTTTTGAAGTGGCACATCTGTATATATTATATTATATTATATATTCAAAGATTTGCACACATTTTCACGATTTTTAAAAAATAGCAGATCTACAAGCTCGTAGCGCAGCACTCAGCACACAGCGCTATGAGCTTGTAGATCTGCTATTTTTGAATAGCCAAAGTGTAAAATGCTTTTTAGCTCAAATAGAAAAATGACAGAGATGCGTTCCAGTTCTTAATGGGTTCATTTAACTCGGATAGTGTACAAATAGAACTAAATGGACCCGTAAATGTGTGCACTCTGAGTGAAATTAACACGTGGGGATTTTACTGTGTAGGTACAAAATGAGAAATGTGTGCATTTTGGGGTAATGTGCTCTGAGTACAAATGGCAGCACTGATTTACGTGTTCATACAGTATACAGTGCTGTATGTCTTTGGCTATATGGCAGCAAAGCAAACCCTTCTGTTGTACCCAATTCAGATCATTTAATTAAAATGTTACATTACCCGCCATCGCTTCTATGAAAGTCCATTTCTATGAAAGTTCTACATTGACAAGGAAATAAAAACAAGCTTAATGGCTAAGTTTGGGGTTGGGGGAAATACCAATGTCAAAAAAATCTTAAAGCCATACAAAATGGAATGATTCAAATTCCTACCATTACAGCATGCTAAAGAGACCATTACGCTGAAACCCCTTTATTGAAAACCCTTGAATACAGTAAAATGTAGGGAATCGGACAAAAGCGGAGGGATTGACTCCCATACCCTGCCCTTTCTGTTTGCTAATGCTAGAGTAGGAGTAGAACCAGCTTTTTATTGTGTAGCAATGAAACTCTCTTTCATTGTGGCGTCCTGGAATCAGACGCTGAAGTGGTTCAGCTGAATAATGCATAAGGCCGCTCGCCTGTACACTATGTAAATAGTCAACAATGGCTACAGTGGTAACAACAGGCTTGGGTCTGCTGGAGTATTATGTAAAGTGGCCGGGGGCTGCGTGTCCGGTTCTCTAGCCTGCTATTGAGGCAGTGGCAGGCCCCTCGGAGCGCAGGGGGACACGGCCCTGCGCCCGGGGCCCGGAGGGGACACGTGCAGAATTAATGAGGCCAATTTAGCGCGGGGGCCACAGTGGCGTCTACCGAGGGGTCCTGGAGGACTATACCGTATAGCCTACCTTTCCCAACCTCTCCATTCCACCTTACCTCGGCCCCCGCGAGCACTGGAAGTTACCTTGTCGCTGGAGGACACCTCGGCCTAGTCGAGCACCGCTGAAAATGGGCTCCGTAGGATATGATTAACAGGTGCCCGTGACTGGCTGGCAAAACATGATTTATTATAGGCCGCTGAACACAACGGAGTGTACACACTGATGTTCATTACATCAGTGGCAGCACCCCAAGGTCCACGTTAGGTTTTGGAAATTGGTGAAATGCCCCCCATATACTGTAATATTGGGCATATCTTTAATTGCTCTGGACAAAGAGAACCTTAATATTTTTGCCAGTAATACAGTACATTGTGACGTTGTCCTTTTGCAAATAGGTCAACATGAGTGTGTTCTGTTTCTCCTTCTCAGGCAACATAGAATACAGCTGTCCTGCCACAAACGAGTGCGAGATCACAAAACGGAGACGCAAGTCCTGTCAAGCATGTCGCTTCATGAAATGTCTCAAAGTGGGGATGCTCAAGGAAGGTAAGACGATCAACTACAGTGTTGTTATTGTTGTTTGGTAAAGTACACAGTAAAATCCTTAGTGGTAATTTATCCATTTGTAACGCAGAGACTGAACATTTTTTTTCAAATTTGTACACTCTCAGGGTTAAATTCACTCTCGGGATTTTACTGTCTAGGCATGTTTTTTATTACACAGACTATTATTTTAAGGAAAATGTCCGTTGACGTGACCGGGAGTTTACCCCAGGATACTGCACCATCCCACGCTTATAGGGAATACTGCACCGTGAGGATAGCCATCTCTGCAAAGTCCCAGACTGTCCTACAGTACATCCGATGAGCACCAGATCAGTGGTCTCTCGGCAGTCGAGCGTGAGAGAGATGCATGCAGCGGGGGCCGGCAACTGATCCCAGTACCCCCTGTCCTCCCCCCTACCAACACAGCAGTAAATAATGTGCAGTTGAGCTGGGGACAGAAATATGCTGAATAGGTCGATCCCGCCGTCTGAGTAATAGAAATGTAACAGTATTCCGACTGGAAGGGCTCAGGCAGGGTCCCTGAACACACGCTCGGCACGGTCTCAGCTCTCCGCGGCGTATTGATCCACTAAATGTTTTCCGAACATCTCAGCTCTCTTCCTGTGGATGGTTTTTTAAAGTCACTCCAGCGGGGAATTCAGTGACAATTAAACATGCTGCCGATGGATTTCTTCGACTGGGTTTCTCTCCAACCAGCCCAGCCCGTCCCGCCCCACCGGGCCCCCTGAGACCCCTGGGCAGCTCTTTCGGGGGAGGCCCCTAATGCATCAGTGTGTATGTTCTCCCCTGCCTCCCTCTCTCTCTGTCTCTCTCTCTCTCGCTCTCTCTCTCTCACTTGTTGGTTGCTCCAAAAAAGCCAGACAGATGAATAATGAAAGATGTGTGGTTTGGGGGGTGAGGAGGCGGTGTTATATTTATTCAAGTCTCCACTGGGAGTGCCTCAGAGCCTCTGTGAGGCAATAACATGTTATTGTTATTTTCTTTCTTTTTTTTTTTTTCCTTTTTGCTTTCCTGGAGTGTTGAGTGTGGGTCAAGTGGCACTTGACCCACACTCAGTTTGGTTTTACAAAGTATGATTATCGTTCCCTGCTGAACACGATACATTCAATAGTCTATGAATAAAAAGGGAATATTTTCGATGTACTGGAGGCTATAGCAGGAACAGCCATAATTTAACTTTAACATTTCAAACACCGTTTTCATACGCAAGTCATTTCTCTGGGTATTTTTGATTATAGTAGCCGAATTCCGGCAACCCTTCTGCCTTTCTCCACTAAGAATTCTCTGTCAAACTAAAGTGCAGGACAGACTCACATTTCCCCCGTTATTCATGGGAGAGTGGAATCTATAGATATATTTCTAGTCTCTGAGTGAAGCCACAGACGAGGCCCGTATGGATCTCAACACAGTAACAGAATCCCCTGGACTGCATGCAGCCAGATAAAGACACACAGCCAGAAAGACAGAGTAATCGCATTACTATCTGATGAAAAATTTATGCCAATATATCATCCTGGGGAATAAGAGACTACAAAAATATGTAGTCATGGCCATAAATGAATGACCAGTGTCAGGTCAAGGATTGTAAAAAAAAAAAAGAAAAAGGAGCGTAAAGCTCAAATATGCAGACTTATTCTAAGCCCAACGTTATAATGCACACTTCTGTGTATTCAGCACATCCACGGAATGAGAATGACCCTCCTCTTTTGCATAGCTGCCGTCGTCACTACACTACACTATCACCCGCTTGATTGTCAGGGAAGGCGCTATTCATCACTTCCTCTCAAATCACTGATTTGTAGTACAATCAAAAAATCAGCACAGTACACAAAGGGGGAACTCATTTTTCTTTATAAAATCCTGATTAATGCCTAATTTATGCTCCATGGCACGACGATGTCGCTCGCCTAAATTAACTGATTTTCCAGCTAACAATGTGCTGCATCGCAACACGTTGTTAGCTTGTAGATCGCTGAAGAGAATTGGTGTAGAGGGAAACGAGGAGGCCCAGTGTAGACCCCTCGGGGACTCTGGTCAATGAAGTATATAGGGTTTACATGGTTGACAGACACATTTTAAAGTGCACTTCTGTATTACCTTCTCACAGAAGCATGCCACCTTTAAGGTGTTACCATGACGAGATGGAAAGAAGTGACACTTGGTCTGTGGTCGCGGTAAGCTCCGCGGGGCCCGTCGGCTCAACACCGCGTTCAGACCCGGGGTCTGGAGACGGTCAGCGCTCACGTGCCTGAAGTCGCTTACTTACTGTCATTAGCGCAGAAAGGTCATAGTACGGAAAAAAATCACCTAATTATAACTTTAAAGCTCGAATGAGGGACAGTACCCCACCCCCTCCGCCACCTTTCCTACTGTCAGGCTCTGGTCGGCTTCAATGTCCACCAAAATAATCACATTATGGAAAGACTGAGCCTAGTTCAGACCAAAGATTCCCAGTGAAACAAAACCGCTTTAAGCCTGATCTGTACTTGGCCATACCACGGCGTTGCGTGTTGCCTGCCGAAAACAGGCGATCTGCAAGATCTGTGTCACATATGCGATGCGTTGTGAGCGAAAAATGCTGCAGCGAAAAATCGTAGTGATTTACTTACCCCTTAAGAGTAGACGGCATCAGTTCCTGAAAATGTCTAGTCTGTAATCAAAATGTATTTGATCATAGACTCACTGACATTTATGGAAGCAAATCTAATTCACTAACTAGAAAGCACTTACTCTAACACTAATTACTGGCGCGTTCATGTCACTAAATGTGGTTGAAAAACGTGTAAGGGGGAAAAAGTGCCTTCCAAGATCAGCAGGCCGCTTACGAGGGATCTGCCTATAAGACCCTGTGTCGACTGGCTGTACTTTCCTCTCACTGTATAAAGGAGGAAGTGATCAATAGAAGAATCAAATGTCAGGGGCAACAGGTTTTTCCTCTGATCAATGGAAAGGGATCAGAGCTTAGAGCGAGAGGGAAGAGCAGATACTATTGAGAGATTACATTGACATCGCTTAGTGGCAGATGCTCTTTTCGCCCTCTCTCTTCTCCTCTCTCTCTCTCCTCTCTCTTTCACAACCGCACACACACACACACACACACACACACACACACACACACACACACACACACACACACACACACACACACACACACACACACACACACACACACACACACACACACACACACACACACACACACACACACACACACACTAGGGATGCCACAATCTGACCTTCAGCCAATTCGAAATTCGGACAGCCCTGGCGAATATTTTTCGATTATTCGACGGCGCCGTTTTTTGAAAAATATTTTTCGAAAAAATATATATATATTTTTTTTTTTAATTTTTTTTTTCTTTTTTTTTTTTTTGCTCCGGTTTTAGCATTATCACGGTCATTTCCGGGTTACGCGGCCCAATTATTAGTTAGGTTAATGTTTGGGCTGGGATGCTTTCCAGCAGGGGCCTCAGTGCGGCTGCAGAGTTCATGTTTGGGCTGGGCTGAAACAGTGAAACGCTCTGAAACTGTGGCCATTTACAATTATTAAGACTATAATATTACTATTATTAGTATTAGCATATATTTTGATTGAAACTAAGGCATACAAAAGTAAAAAGTAAAAAAAAAAAAAAGTAAAAAGTAAAAAAGATTTTTTTTTTTTTAATAATTAAAAAGAAATATATATTATTAAAATCGAATTTTAAAACTCATTTTCGATTATGGAGACTGTAACGAATATTCGAAAATTCGAATAATCGGTGGCATCCCTAACACACACACACACACAGTTACACACATAAATGGACGTACACATAGCACCGCCAGGCCAAGGATAACACCTGACATTTGTACTGCGGTTAATCTTTTCTTTTATTTTACTAACCCCAGATCTGAGCGGCAGTCAAAATAGCGTTAAAGCCTAATTTAATGGCCAACGTTGTTAGCTTGTAGATCTGTTCCTGTCAGCAGGCGACACCACCGTGCTATGGAGTAGATAAATCAAGCTTTATTTGTCCACAATTGTGTCTTCACAATATCACTCCACTGTGTGGGAGAATATAGCCTTAATGCTTGATGTATGCTTCGCTGCGCAGAAAAAAAATAGCAGATCTACAAGCTCACAATGTGTCGTGTTCTGACGGGCTGTGAGCTTGTAGATCAGCTATTTTTGGCACTCGACGCCGGCGCGCAATGAAGCATAAATCAGGCACTGTAGAGAGAAGCGCAGAGCACAGAGCAGGGATGGTAACCAGTAACCTGCTCTATTCCCTTGGCTGACAGGTGAGATCATTGCAACAGACACGAACATGTGCCTAACAAAGGGAACAGAGGCTGGCTAGGGGCTGATACACTATACACTACACCCCCCCCCCCCACCCCACACACCTCCCAGCATGTCATTCTTATTAGCAGGCCAGTGTGCAAAGAACAACCACAAGCCCACAATAGCACACCTCATAGTCGCATATTGTACATACAGCCAAACCGCATGTGCAGTCAGTGAAATGCTTGACATATAAATGGCTGCATGCTTCTGCAGCACTGGCCATAAAGTAACTGAGAGACAAACACAGACTGCTGGCTTTGATGGTGTAGTAGGAGCTACTCATAAAGTCAGGGAATGATCTAGGTTTGGTATGTCATATTATACAGTAGAGTGGACGGACCAGAATCCTATCCATGTTATTGGAAGGGATTTTCAAGTCTTGTAGAGCTTTCGGCAGACGCACACCGTTTACATAACCCATTAAAACCGGGAAAGTGTCAGTGTCATTTTAGATTTTAGCTATATATATATATATAGCACATTGGTTGGCTATTAAAAAATAGCAGATATACAAGCTCACACACGTCACTTCGTGCCGTGCTATGAGCTTCTAGATCTGCTATTTAATCAAAACATTTTCAAATGTGGTCTGCGGCCAAATACATATAATTTTTGGCATGAAAAAGTTTGAGCACTACTGATATAGCAACATAACCCCCAACATAAGAAACTGTTAGGATTAAGAAGACATTTGTAGAATCGGCCTCAGATCTTAATGGGTTAAAGGACCGTACCGGCGTCAATGCATATCGTCTATTGACAGTTTCGGCCATATAATTGAACATAAACATCGACCATTTTCCCATTAACAGCTTTATTTTTACATTTTGTGTTTGTCGACATTTTCTCCATAGTGAAAATGTAAATGCATTAGAATAATGGAGTCAATGTTGGCTAAATATCATCGAGCAGATACAGTAAGTCATGGAATTTGAATTTCATCCATAAATCAATCTTTTGTCCAGGCACTACTTTCAGCTCAACTTTTCAAATCAATCTGCTCTTTAAAATGCATTAAAAACGCAACACTAAGTTAAAAAGCGCTACACTACAGTAAGATAAAACGCGCCATAAAGTTCAATGTGTTGGATTACCTATCTCAAGCAATTTTCAGTTCTCCACAAATTGATTTGCATGCCGTACTAAAATGAATGGCCTCACAGAAAATCAACATACCATGGTACAGTATGCTTCAAAACATTTTGGACAGTAATGTCAGGTATAGCCTACAGTGAGTTGTAGTCAATGGGCTAACCAGGCTAGATTGCTGCTATGGTCCTTTAACCACTTACTGTACAGTAAACCCTATACTTTTTCCCTCTACACCAAATCTCTTTGCTGAAAATTGCCAATCTACGGGACGCAATGTGAACTTGTAGATTGGCAATTTTCAGCGAATGTTCGCCTAAGAATAAGGACGCTAGGGTTCATGTGGTTAATATGTAGTGGTTTTTGTCATCTATTGAATTTAGGTTTTTCAGTGCAGACTGTGTTTCACAAATAGCCTGCTACTGTACATAGTGTGATGATGGTTTGTTTTAATTACTCATGCAGTATGAGTAGGAGGATGTTACCTCATCAGGGATATTGTACCTAACGTGTAAATGGAGCACATGAGGAGAGTGTCAGGTCGGCAGACCCCTGGGGTCAGCAGATATGGGTGTGGGGGGCCAAACGTGTGACCATTTTTCCGCTGCCCTCGCTCATCACCACTCGTGATTAAAAATGCTGCAACATGCTTACAAGCATGCAAAGCTGGCAACAGGGGCCCTTTGAAATAGTGCTGACGGCAGTTTAGTGGGGGCCGGCTGCCTTGAAAGGCAGGGTTCAACCATGCCTTACCATGTGGCCTTCTGATTTTCCCAGCTAAAATAGGGTCTGCCTAAGCCCCCCTTGGCATTGCCAACCATCCCCGACATCCTGACACTTTCCCCCAGGGAGAGACACCCAGAACAGGTGAGGGGCTCAAAATAAGGGGCCCTGCCCTGGCCTGGGCCACACAAAGTGAGTGAAGACAGGCCCTTTTGTAGGAGTGTGCTTGGAGGGGGATTATTATTGTTTTTGGAGAGAAAGAAGAGCCCTGGGTCAGCTGGCCCCAGCCCCCACCCTGAGGCCCGTGCTAATCCGTGCACAAATGCCAGCGTTGGCCCGAAGCCCTCTCTCGCAGCACCGCGCTTTGAAGAGATGATACCCGAGCTCGCCCGCTGCCACCCTCGCTGCACGGGCTGATGTCGTAGACGCCATGACACCACGAGATTGTCTTTGGATGTGGGGTGGCGCTCGGGCCTTCTTCACACGCTAATAACGCATCTAATGTTTACGCTAGATAGAGTAACGGCGATTGGTCAGGGCTGTTAAAGAAGTGCAAAGGCCAGACTCTTTGGCCGGTGACAGCGAGTGGAAACCGTCTCGCCGCTCTTCCGTCACACATCCTCTTCGTCTCCGTCTACGTCCGGCCCAGTTGGACAGTCAAATGAGACAGGATAGTGCCAAGCATTAATTCCTGTCAGCATCTGTTAATTATGGCCGGGACTGCTCTAATTAAAACAGGCACCCATGTACCTTGGAAATCCTCGCGCTGGCTTTGTGCGAGCTGACACAGCCACATGATTCAACCGGCAGTGAGAGAAAGAGAGAGAGAGAGAGAGAGAGAGAGAGAGGGAGAGAGAGAGACAGGATCGTGGACGTCTTAGCGAGCCAAAGCGTGTCCTGTCCACCTGGCAGCAGCTGAGCTCTTCAGGAGAGACGGAGGAAACCGTAGAATGCACGATTAACAGCGAGAGGAAATTTCCATGCCTACAGTTACAGTACCATCACAGCTGAGTCGGAAAGTTCTTAAGCACTTAAACCCAGGCACCAAATGGAAGATGTTCAAAGACTATTCTCATGACCTCTTCCCTAACACAACATCCTCGGTCATATTAATAATGATTCATTTTGTGCTTCAACCTGATACTGTGCATGTTAAATTGCAAGGGTTTTCTCTGCATTTTTCTTTTCTTCGTCACTGAAATGTACGTGCCAACAGATGATCCCCCAGTGCTCGCCGGGGATGATGAGCCTCTGTTGGGAATTGTGGTTAATTAGGTTAGTGGGTTGTCAGCGTCAGGAAATTGACAGACAATCCTAATCAGATTTGCGTTTCTGGGGAATGAAATAATTTATATAAGTAGAAATAGAAATCTCTTCATTCTACTGCTACAACTCCTCCCCCATGTATACGGTCTGAGAGACAGTGTAAGATAAGTGGTGGAAATGAAGAGGAGTGTTTGCATAAATCCACAGTTGAATTCCTCTTTGTGAAATGAAGGCCCAGTGTTTTTATATTACATCATCTCCTTCCCTTCCGCTCCTCAACCCTGCCGACCTCCAATCACCGTGCATGATGGGACATATCCAAACTCATCCTCTCCGAGAGCTCTAGGCTGATGGGCAAATTGTATTAGGCTCATTTGCAGTGGCCACACAATGCCTAGGTTTGACACCGTCCTCCCTGTTATAAAGTGATGAAATCATCAAGAAAGTGCTCCGGCTGCGGGTGTTGTCCGCGCAGAGGACGCGGCGGATTGGACAAATTAACCCCTTCCCCCGCCACCGGCATCTCATTGAGGGCTTTCTCCATTACCCTTTAGTGTAAATTTGTTTGCCAGGTTACATTATGCATACGAGGCGAATCGAAGGCATCGTCCCTGTCGACGGGATTAAGATATCAGGGCCTGCGTTCGGGAGCACTCACATCACGGAGGTCCAAATACGGGGGGGGGGACGCGGGATATAAATGTTTGCATACGATCACATTAAACAAACAAATACCGAGCCGAGTGGTATCAAATAAATGCAACGGCACAGATGAAATATTTTAACTGTGTTGAAAATTAATAGAATAGAAAAAGACATCCAAATGGAAACATTCTTATCAAATAATGAGATAATAAATAACTTATGTTATGATGAGGCCAGCTTGACATTTACAGTATCAGCGTGGGACCTGGCGCCCTAGGTGTGGCTGGGGGTGATAAGGCGTCGCTGCGACTTCTGTGGGAGAGGGGTGAAATAAGGGTCTTTTATGGGAAAGCTACACCTTGCTATCTATCTGTCGTAAGACAGTGGATGTGCTGTACAGTGGGTATGGGAGTATGTCCTCACTTGTAGCCTGGTTAAGTTACAGTACACACACACACGCACACACACACACACACACACACACACACACACGCACACACGCACACACACAGTCACACACGCGCATGTTTGTATTACTATACTTACTCCTTGCATGCTTACTATGCAAGGACATCAACATCTTAGGACGGGCGATTTTATTAATGCTATTTTTGCTTCTTCCTATTTGGCCATTTTTAACCCTAACCTAAAAGCCAAAAATAGCAGATCACAAGCTTGTAGCTTGTGAGCTTGTAGATCAGCGTTTTTTCGGAGCTGGAGCGCAACCAAGTATAAATCAGGCATATTCAATCCCTAACCCCAACTTCTAAATGCCTAATCCTAACCCTAACACCAACCTCTTGGTGTTAGGGTAAGAGTATTTTCCTAATTATAAGCCTGACTGTAAAAAAAAATATATTTTTACCAAAAAAAAAAGGCTTTCTCTTGTGAGGACCAGGAAAATTGTTCTCACAATGTCTCTTTCTGATTCTACTAGACTTGTGGGGAAATTTGGTAATGTAATGTACAAGTAATCACACACACACACACACACACACACACACACGGACAGACGGACGGACGCAGGTAGCTGGTAGGAAATTAGCATGCAGTCTACCTCACCCCAAAAGCTAAATAATTAGAGGGCCAGTCTGTGAGATCATTGACCCTACATTAAATATTCATATGTTTAGACCTGCTCTGGGCTCAGCTGTGTCACAGTAGACCAGGCAGGCATGGACCACATATGGGAACGCAGCCGTACCCCTGACGCGCACGCACACACACACACACACACACACACACACGCACACGCACGCACACCATTAGCCTGTCACTTTACAATACTCACGTGCACATGCACATGCAGACCAGAAAGCATGGTGGTCACTCGCATTGCTGGATTTACATACTGTGTGATCCGTCTGTGTGCAATTGTGCTGTTCACATCCAGTCGGTGCAAACCTTTCATTTCTGATATGGTCAAGTCAAATACATTTTATTTATAAAGCACAACAACCAAGGTTGACCAAAGTGCTGCACAACATATAGCAAAACATCTAATGTTACACAAAAAATATACAACAACACGTAATAAAAATGACGCTATAAACTGAGAACAATGGAGGTTTAAGAAAGCACCAGAGCCAACAGCTGCCGAACAGAATCACTGTGCCAGTGTAGAGTATAATATACACTGTTTATGTTTCAGACATACAAAACTTCCTTTTGCATTTGCATGTACAATATGCAGTATGCATTCATCGTTGTGGATTCCTTATCAACAAGTATACCGTCAAGCACATGTTTGCCTGTAACACTGTAACGGGGCTAGACAATTCACCAAACATAATGTTATATTGAAAGCAACATTTAGAATCTATAACCGACTTAATCTTGTTCAACGAATCGACATGAAAAAAATCTAGCGACTATATGGATTAGTTAGTCTGATTAACCACTTAATCCCTTTATTAAACTTCGTTGTACAATATAGTGGCGTGCAAAAATAATGAAAGTAGATGATTGTACAGCAGATCTGCTGTTTTATAGCAAAAATAGCCAATCTACAAGCTCACAGCATATCATGATGCACATGTGCCGAAATTGTGGGCTTGTAGATGGGCTAAAGTGGTTCCACCTTTTAAGGCTATATAAACCTAATTCCGCTGGGGACCCCCTGGAGCCCCTTCAAGGACCCACTTTGAGAGCCACTGCTTCTAGCACAAACAAAGTTTTTAATCATTCTAAACTTGTGTCCCAGGTGTGCGTCTGGACCGAGTGCGAGGGGGACGACAGAAGTACAAGCGGAGGTTGGACGCGGAGAACGCCCCCTACCTGGGCCTGACTCTCCCCCCTCCCACCAAAAAGCCTCGTGAGTACAGCCCCTCCTCCGTCACTACTACCCCCTTGTCTCCCACCGCCCCTTGTCCCTCCTCTTCCTCTGCCCGGCCAGCGAGCAGGTAAAAGTACTGAGGCTATTCTAGGCACAGTCTCACATTCATTCCCCTGTCTGTCTGTCTGTCTGTCTCTCTCTTCTCTCTTCCACGGCAAGGACTAAGCGAACCGTGTCGTGTCATGAAACGTATTTCACGGGTTCTCGATTTGTTTCCATATCACTAGTAGTTCTCAAACCTTTTTGTGCCAAGGACCCCTGTAAAATGATATGTATTTTGGTGGCGGACCCCCATCTGAAAAGGTTTTGTGCCAGGGGACCCCAGAACAGAGGATTTGTCAAAATTATTCAAAATGTTTCAAACACTTTCAAGATTTTTAAAGAACGTTCAGCAGATGTGCAAGCTCGTGACATGCTATGAGCTTGCCTATCTGCTATTTTTGAATAGCCAACATATAAAATATGGATAAAGGTGTTAAAATGTTTGTGATGCTGTAATAACAGATTTGAGAGCCACTGCCATACACTACGACTCGGTTTCACATAAGGTTCTCAGGCCCCCCTGCTCAGGAGGTGGCACTAACTCTCATTTTTATGAGGTTTTTATTAAACGTTTAGTAAAAACCACCTTCAGGGGTGGTTTCTGGTTATAAACAACGTAAACAAACAAACTATCACAGAACTTGATGGGTTAACTGGAAGGTTTCAGGTTATGGAATGTTCTGGGTTAACTTTTCGTAGTCAAAAAGAGCTCTCGCTCTCTCTCTCTCTCTCTCTCTCCATATGTTTGGATGGCTGAGAGTTCCATAGTGAGAAATGTAGGCCAGCTAGTAGATCTACAAACTCACAGCCCACAGCTTGTAGCTCAGCTTTTTTCGCTATTCGCCTTATGACGAGGTATACAGGCAAAACTAGGGCAGGGCGATCAATTTCACGATTGTTTCAAACTTTTGCCTTGATTACGATTAATGAACGATTATTTATTTTGAATAGTGAAAATAGCAGACCTACAAGCTCATAACGCGTTGCTATGCGTCGCGTTTTGAGCTTGTAGATCTATTACATCTATTATCATCTATTCTAACAATTTTTGTATGCCACCATTGCACAACTTGGTTAATCCCATTAAATCTATAAGGGTTCGTTGATATAAAAGAAAGAAAAAACCTGCTTCTTGATTATTCGATTAACCTACATGAGCAAGATTAAGTCAGTTATTGGTTCTAAATATAGGTTTCGATAGATTTTCTGTTTTCCATTCGGCAGGTAAAACGGCTATTCTAGGCCAGTCTCACATTCCCCTCTCTCTCTCTCTCTCTCTCTCTCTCTCTCTCTCTCTCTCTCTCTCTCTCTCTCTCTCTCTCTCTCTCTCTCTCTCTCTCTCTCTCTCTCTCTCTCTCTCTCTCTCTCTCTCTCTCTCTCTCTCTCTCTCTCTCTCTCTCTCTCTCTCTCTCTCTCTCTCTCTCTCTCTCTCTCTCTCTCTCTCTCTCTCTCTCTCTCTCTCTCTCCCCTCTCTCTCCCTCTCTCGCTGCTTGTTTGGACAGCTGAGAGTACCATAGTGAGAAATATAGGCCAGGTATTGTTCCGGTCAGAGCTGAATTATGATAAGTCTCCGAGCAGATGACCGATATTAAACGGTGTGGCAGTGTTCAGGGACACCGGTGCCTCACATTCTCACGTGCACTTCTTTCTTTTTCTGTCTTTTCTTTTCCGCCCTCATGCACACTGCGGCGATAAGCGTTTTCAGTCCACTCATGCTAATTTAACCGCTTTCAACCTGGCGTCCCTATTTTGGCCATGTCATTTAAAACCCATTAAGACCTGAGGCAGATTCTACAAATGCCTTCTAAATCAGTAGTTCTCACACATTTCAAGATTTTTAAAAAATGTTCAAAAATAGCAGATGTGCAAGCTCGCAGCGCGGCACGAAGTGACGCGCTGTGAGCTTGTACATCTGCTATTTTTGAATAGCCAACGCTAACATCTAAAAGGACACAGATGCTTTCCCGGTTAATGGGTTATGGCCAAAAAAAACAAAAATGGTTGAAAACAGTGAAAATAGCAGGTCTACAAGCTCACAGCTTATGGATCAGCTATTTTCGCTATTCGTTATGACAAAGTATATAGATTAAACTATGTCTGTCAATTTGCATACTGAGAGAAAGGGGCAAAAACTCTGAAAGACTGCAGTGGTTCACAAACCATTTAATTTCAAGGGTTCCAGTTGCACACTCTCAGAATTACAGACCTGTAAGGGTCCATTTGGAACCCCCTCAAGAAACCCTGAGGGTCCCTGGAGCGCACTTTGAGAACCACTGCACTAATGAACCCCTTCTCGACAGATATTTCATTACATTTCATCTCTATTTATTCCATTTATGGTTTTACATGATAACATTCATTTACTTTTTTCCCCTATTTTTATTTTACATATTCCACAAATGAAAAGGAAGCAGACCCATGACCCCAGATTTAACCCTCTCTCCCCACCTTTTCACCACATTCTCCCTCCACAGTCACAAAGATAGTGTCTCATTTATTGGTGGCGGAGCCAGAGAAGATCTACGCCATGCCCGACCCCACCATGCCGGAGAGCGACATCAAGGCCCTGACCACGCTGTGTGACCTGGCCGATCGGGAGCTGGTGGTCATCATCGGCTGGGCCAAGCATATCCCAGGTACACATGGATGATGTCACGCTCCTCTTCTCTACCCTCCTCTCTTTACCTCCCTTCCCCTCTTTCTATCCTTTCCTATACCTTCCCTAAAAAAAGAATACATCAAAACAATTTCTCTCTCTCTCTGTCCTTCTATATCATTCACGCAAAACATGCACGCATCCACGCGCACATGCAGATAATTAACGTCAGCAGACCACATACTGTAGACTGGGCATGTGTGTGAGAGAATCGAGGGGGGTGGGGGGGGCATCTTTGGAAGAGACAAATCAATAGTGCATGTCTAAAATCCCCGCATTGAATGGGGAGGGGATAGCAGAGGTTGTGCCAACGTATATAGTAATCACAAGGGAGATTTAGAGCAGAGCCGGGGACCCGCCCAATCAAAGAAGACACCGCATCTCAAAGCATGCGCACATGCACGCAGCCCCACACACACACACACACACACACACACACACACACACACACACACACACACACACACACACACACACACACACACACACACACACACACACACACACACACACACACACACACACACACACACACACACACACACACACACACACACACACACACACACACACACACGCTTCCATTGAATTATTGATGGGCATAATCATGTTTCTTCTCCGCCCCATAGACATTCTGATAGACGAGGTGTTAGGTTATAAGGGGCTGTTGAATTAAGGATACAGCGCCACACGTCAGCACAGATTTTGCTTCCTTCAAGGGTTTTCCTCTGATTTTGACAGAGAACACATTGTTTAGCTGCTTGCTTTTTGCAACCAAAGCAGATTCTCCCTGATCTTGAGTTTGACCCCCGCAGCCAACCACCCCCCCCCCCCACCCCCCCCATAACTCTATAACGTTAGATAGGTGAAGAGTGAAGACATGGAGAGGAAACGCGCTAAATGAATGTGTCCCACCAACACCGCCTCCCCACAACAACCCCCCATTCTCATCAGCATAATGGCGAATTTATACTTTGTCGTAGATAGTGTGTGAGCGCGTGACGCGTCTCTCGCCAAAATGTTCATACAACAAAGTATAAATCAGGCACAGAAGGCATCTGTGCCATTTTGTATTGGAGCTATAACCATAATTTTATACTTTGGCTAATCAAAAATAGCCCGTGCTATGAGCTTGTATATCTGCTATTTTTGAATAGCCAAAGACATCTAAAATGACAGAGATGCGTTTCCGGGTTGAATGGGTTAACTTGAACGGGGACAGAACTGTCAACACGCGAGACCACCGTGGCTGTAACGCACCATATACCGTATACACCCACACACACACTGTATATTCATTCATGTGTGTGCGTGCATGCACATGCACACACTGGTCAGTGTGTCTGTGTATGTAGCGGGGGCCAGGTAGGGTCCACTTCATTTTTATCTCATATATCAGTGGTTCTCAAAGTGGGCTCCGAGGACCCCCAGGGGTCCTTGGGGGGTTTCCAGGGGGTCCCAGGCAAAATGAGGAGCAGTTTAAGCACTATTTAAGCCCTATTTCTAAAATAGCGAAAATAGCCAGTCTACAATTTTCCCTATGACATGCAAAAATAAATACAAAATAATGAAATGAGACAATGTAGTGTAATCCAATGAGAGACTGTAGTGTCCAATCAGATCATAGGTTTCTTTCCACCCACCTACAGTGGAGACGGTAGAATTCTGTAATCTAATCTAACATAAAAGATCTTCTCTTATGGGGGTCCCTAGCTGGCACCAAATCTTTACAAATGGGGGGGGGGGGGCAGTAGCTTAACACATATACAATTTGAGGGTCCTTGACATGAAAATGTTTGAGAACCACCGTCATATCTCATTTCATTCAGAAGATGACTCGAAATCCCAAGTCAGAGATTTAAGACGCTCAATTTTTTTTCTTATTCCCAGCAAAGTGGTAGTGGACTTGAGCTGACCTCAGGCGCGGTGCACTGCACAGCACACGCCGAACCCACGGAAAGGTATTAAGAGTTTTCACTCAGAAGGCGGAGGGCGGGCGGGGGGGGGGGCATTAATCAGGTCCAGATCTAGTAGTAAGGAGATTAGTCATGGATACCAGCCCCAAACCCCTGTGTGTCTGTCCCTCCTCGAACCCGACCGTCTGTGTCGCTTCCGGCAGACACTGCACGGTCAGCAGCCTGCCAGTTTAACCAAGGAGGCTTAGGCAGGGCTGGATCACCACTGACCCAATAACATGGCATTACCCAAAACATACCACCTCTCCACTCGCACGCACTCCGCGACACAACAAGGACACATGACACAGGTCATTTGAGGTGACCGATTCACAGACAAGAGTTGTAGTTGTTAACAGAAGCTGTACTTTTTTTTTTAATGAATAGGATTATGATTGTCTTTTTCTATGTCTATCCTGCTATATTATTACTCAAGGCTAGATACATGTATAGCCGTTTCCTTTTTAACTCTGGCCTTGAATACATTCAGCTTCCATTCCTGGTGTAACATTACACATACATCATTTAGTAATTCCTGGTTTAACTTTACATCATTTAGTATTTAGTATCATTTAGCCCGTTTAATATTGTTGTACTTCATCAAGGGTTTTGTGGATGGCCTAGCTTCTAAGCACCTTCAGATTAATCAGATTATCATGATGACACTTATTGTGTAGTGAATTTATAGTGTCCAAGATCTACGCAAATCGGATTTGCCACACTCACTCTGAATCTATCCGTGGTGATCGTTGGATCTATGAAATGCTACTAATGCTAAATGTACTTTCCATGCCATAGATAGGACTGCCAAGCATAGTCTTCCTACAGTACTTCCTGTTCTCCTTATTACATGACCACTAATTGACATATGCCATCAGTGGTCATATGACAGTCATACTGTATGACACTTTAGGGTAAATAAACTGACAAATACTTACTGGTGTTCAGTGGTGGACAGTAACGAAGTCCATTTACTTGAGTATTAGTTTGTTTTGGATACTTCAGACTTTCACTCCACTGCATTTTAAAGACAAATATTATACTTTTGACTCCACTACATTTCTAGGAAGGGGGGAAAGCACATTATGAATTAATCACTTAAGCCCCATTTTTTTTTTTTCTGGAAAATCATTTTTTGCGAATGTCTAAATTTCAATATAGCAATGCATTGATATTAAAAAGAAAATGTAGTTTGTAATTTCACTCTGTAAGTATGCCACTACTTTAACTCAAGTTCAAATTTGACTGAGCAACTGTCACTTGTAGTGGATTAATATTTGACTAGGAGTATCTATACATTGACTCAAGTACCTGGGTTGAGTACTACTGGTGCTACATGACAATGAATTGAAACTGCAGCCGTAATCACAGTGCTTTTGATCATAGTCTAGAATTAGATAATTAAGTGCATGTTCTAAATGATATGAGTGTGAGATTGTTTGAAATAATCTTTTAATATGCAGCTTTGTCATGAATAGAATTAGAACCATTCATTCCGTCACCTGCAGTTACGCACACACTCGCACATCACACACACACACACACACACACACACACACACACACACACACACACACACACACACACACACACACACACACACACACACACACACACACACACACACACACACACACACACACACACACACACACACACACACACACACACACTTCTTGTTTTTGATTTTGCTTCTCAACTGTACTTGTCACCCCCCCAAAAAAATCTTCATTGTATTGTCATTCCATTTAACTTTCCCCCTGCTCTAGTAGTATCTACATAAAATGATGATTTGATTCTAATTGTTGCGTTTCAGTTGAGCTGGAAGGCTGGTCTGTTATCCCTTTGGATAGTGTGTGTGTATTAGGACAGAGGCTCTCCTCTGGCCATGAAATGGCTGCATAATTGAGTTGTACATGGCTGAACCTGATCAGAGACGGTTCACTGGCTGAGCGAGACTTGGTGCACTAACCCTCCATGCACCAGCGGCACCCCAGGGCAGTCTACCATGCTCAGCTTCTACTATATTTCTCCCTCCATCCGCCGTGGGAGAAGAATGGAAGGAGAGGGGGTGGGGGGAGGGTGGGGCGTAGAAAAGTGCTGATTGCATTCTGATAGATTTTTGCGGCCGTTGGCAATGGAATTAAAAAGATTAACAGTTCATTATGAAGTAGACCACATTGATTAGGGCATTGACAGATGGGGCCAATGACCAAGAAGGTCCAAATTTAACAATTTAGATGTCAGGGAAATCGACACTTACGTTCTTCGGATTGATTTTTAATTGGCCCTTTTCATGGCCAACATCTGAAAAAGTGCTTTGAAAGCGGTGTAATTTTCAGTAGAAGTAACCCTATCGAGTTTTAATTGTAGGCCAATTAGAGAACGGCAAACCTGTGTCATTATTAGACTGAATCTCAGAAGATCTGTTGTGAATTCTGCCAATTCTGCTCAGTGGAACGGGAATATGTGCCAGTTTACAGTGGGTAATATTGGGTGTCGTGCACTGAAAATAGCCGATCTACAAGCTGAAGCTCACTACACGTTGCAACACGTTGGTGAAAATAGCCGATCTACAATCTCACAACACGTTGCATCGCAACGCGTTGTGAGCTTGTAGATCGGCTATTTTCACCATGTGACACCAGTGTGCAAAAACATCTGGCTTCATCTACAGCAATCTGGCTATTTTTTTTAATACTATGCCATAATACAGTAGGTCAACAAAATAGCGATTTTCGGCGAAGACATTTGGTGTAGAGGGAAGCAAAAGAAGGGTCATACTGGGGTTTTAATTGGTTAATGCAGACAAAAGCATTCTTACACAAGTTCACCGTTAGCGCTCCGCACGGCCCTTTGCCTTCATTTTGAATACTGCCGTTGATTAATTGATAATCACTGTGGAGCCTTTTGGCCACTAGTTTCTGTCACTGCTCCAAATAGCACCGTGGAGCAGAGTGTAACATGGTTGTTGCCCTGAGGGGGGGCTAGGGTCATTAAGAGCAGCGTTGGAGGACGATGACAGATGGCTTGTTGTTCCTAAGGTGCTAACAACCTTTGACACACATAACAGACCACTGTAGTGTCTACCCCTCCGGTCACATTCCGCCCCCCCCCCCCCCCCACTCCCCCAAAAGCTACATTTCATTTCTGTCCATGACGTTTAGGGACAAACTAAGTACACTGACAGCAGCATCTCTATACTGGAACCTGTTTATCTCCTCACCTTTCCCTCTAGTGGTGGTGGTGATGGAGGGGAGGGGGGGTCCGATTAGGGGTCGACCGATTATCATCCAGACTGTTATCGGCTTTGATATTCATTCTTTTTTCATATTATCATCATTGGCTGTTTGGGCCATTATGCTGGCTGGTAAAAAAAAATGATCTCCTTTTCATGAGATATACCTGCTTCCTCGTATGTCTCGTTTAGTCCCAACATGGGAACTAGGCTGATTTCATTCTTTTGTTAAATGTGGACCTGTAAAGCCTTTTGAGACCCTAAATATGACTTGGCTCGACTTAACTCCATGCACTTTGTAATTTAATCTAAGTGCTTCAAGTCTCAGAAGTTTATTGTTTTTTATATATTTTTACACGTATTAATTGAATCATGTCAATGTAATCGTAACACTATCAATGTTTACATTGACTTTGATAACATATTGGTGCAATCGGCTCACTTTTAGATTCCTTATAATCAGTATTGGCAATCGGTCCTGAGAAAACCATATACGTAGTTCGACTCCTATAGTACCAACACGAATGGCCCCAAACTCCTTTGCTGCCCCCCCCCCCCTGCCACCCGTGTCCCCCCTCCCCACTGCAGTACTCCACAGACCGTGTGAATGTCTCGGACCGTGTGAATGTCACGTGCACGGTGCATGTAGACATCGCTATGCTGCTGTGTACAAGAGGCACTCACTGCGTTAGACGCTTGTCACCTGCTGCCACGGCTTCCATTCCAGCTTCCCAGGCCAAGATGTTTACCGGCTGGGAATTCTGGTTCTGAGGCTGATGAGACCCTGGAACATGTAAACAATGTCGTACAAGTACATTACAAGAGGTTTAAAATGGGGATTTGATGCATCTTATCTTGTTTATTACCTATTAATAGGCAAGACAAGTTTATTTGTATGGCACCTTTCAACAAGGCTTTTCAAAGTGCTTTACACAAAATGGGGATTTGATGCATCTTATCTTGTTTATTACCTATTAATAGGCAAGACGAGTTCATTTGTATAGTACCTTTCAACAAGGCATTTCAAAGCGCTTTACACAAAACATGAAGAGCTTTAAGACAAAGTGCAAAGAAACACATTGTAAAAGGACATTTACATGCTATTAAAAATAGTTACAAAGTTTAGAGAATAGAAAATAACAAAGATATGAGAATACAGACTACAGTGCAGCACAAGAAATGAACCAAGAACCTCAAAAAAAGGGAGCGACAAACAGGAAAGTCTTCAGCTTTGATTTAAAAGATCTGAGAGTCATAGCAGACCTGCTGTATGGTGCATACTGTAATATACAATTAAGAGATTTTTTCCCCCCCTCAGTTTAATTCCAACTGCCTACTAATTGTTTTTTGTATCCGATTTAGGCCAGGTGAATCTAATGAGCTCTACTTGTTTGCATCGTTCTATTCATTAATACGGGTCTTTTGGGAGCGTTCATCATCATCTGCTTTATTGCATTTCAGTTCATCCGCTCAGCGTTTGACAGACAGCCACGCGGTGTTCGTTGTTAACGGAGGAGGGGAGGGGGGGGGGGGGGGCAGCGATGTTAAAGAGAGATCACGTCTCATGTATGTTGTCGTGTTTGTGTCAGCCCACCCCGCCGCCCTGCAATCCCGCCCCTCCGCTCCCCACCCACCCACCCACCCACCCAACCAACCATCCATCCCTCCATCCATCCATCCATCCATCCACCCGCCTATCCTTCTCCTCGCCTCAGCTTCTGTTTTCGCTCTGCCATTAAATTGTGAGATCTACTTACTTACTGTGTTGCCAGCTTGATCCCACTCAGGCTGCGTAATCTCCTTGTAATAGAGTGTGAACAGTGCCGGGCAATAAATCAGCACCTCATCAGTGCACTTTATTAAATATAGACACCAACAGACAGCTCTTAGTATATTCAATTTAGCCTCTGACGTAGGCTTCAACACAGGAGATAAAGATAGATTGAGCAATCAGGTGGATGCCGACACCCCGAAACCTGGGCCGGAAAATGCAGACAGGAGGAGCTGAGGGGAGATTGAGATGGGGTTGGTGGGGTAGGGCTGGGCAATTAACCGAAAATATATCGAAACCGACATTTAGAACCTCTAACGGACTTAATCGTAGAATAATCCAGAAGCAGTTTTTTAAATATGTATAGTTATATTTTTTTCTTATTTACAAATCGATATACCTGAAGATCATCCACAATGGAATTGAAACGTCAGTTTTGTAAATAAAGATGTATCTTTTACCGTCTTTGGTGTGCAGGCTCTACATTTTTGAGGTGATATACAGGTGATGCACTGTACGAATTGACAATTTTCTTTTAATAATAGACTAAATCGTTTGGTCTGTTTAACCACCTAATTATTATATTTTTATTATACTTACTTTGTTATAAAATGGCGGTGCGCGAAAACAGCGATTGAATAACATTGTGAAAAAAGCACACTCAGAGCACGTCACACAGTGAGCTTGTATTGTAGATAGATTTTCATCGTTCATTAATCGTAAACAAGGCAAAAGATTGATTCATGATATTGATTTGAAGTCATAGCCCAGCCCTATGGTGGGGGGTCTTAGTGACGTAAAGGAGGCAGATACACAGGCAGAGGTGGGGAAAGGTGGCAGGAAAGGGACATCTGCTTAGCAGGGTGGAGGAGGCTTTGTTTAGTTCAAACATACATACAGTATAGATGCCAAAATTACCTGTAAGGGTTCCATTTGGTTCCATTTGTTCACTCTCAGAGTTAATTAACAATGGGGGATTTTACTATGTATAGATGAGTAGTACATATACTAGGTGCAGGCTCCCATTTATGTCCATTAAACCATTCATTTACCTAGATTGCATCTTTATCAAATAGTCTGAAATGATTGCACGTGTATGGTGCTTTGTGTGATATTTTTGCATAAAGCCCTCTGTAGGAAACCGTCTAATGTTGATGTGCCTTTAAGCCACATCATCAGCAGAGCGCCTTCCCTCATTAAGCTGTGTTGCTCGTTGGCAGCAGAGATAAATTATGTGTAATTATGGCAATGATTAAAGCCTGATTCCGCCTGGTCTTTGGGGCTAAACAGAGATATATAACGTCAGTGGAGGGCAGTGGGACCCTGGGGAGGGCTAAAGACTCACGCGCAAGGGTCACGAGGTCAAAGGGTGCAGATTAAGACATGGGGATTACTGTATTTAACGTTATTCAACCCCATAACGTTCACAGGCTGATGGTCAAATCACCCATTCCCCAGCTACTTACAATGGGATAATGGGCTGGTTATCGTGTCCAAAAGAAGCAGATAGCTAGCTTCTCCTTTAATAGCGAGCAGCGAAGCTGAAAAACACAGGAATAATTGTCAATCGTCAGCCTCCGTTTCATGAACCAAATTTCATTTGTATTGACATGGTTTTCATCCCGCGTGTAACAGCCTTTGTGTCATCAAATCCATGTGCGGGGAAAGGCTCGCAGCAAACCGAGCTGTTTGTGCTGTACATGTGGCTGGGGTTCGGGTCAAATTATTTATGTCAAGCGCAGCAATTTATTACCAAGCTGGTATTGATTGGGTCCTCCTGACGCTGTCATGTAAATTCAGGAAGAATCATGGTCGGCAGCTGCAAGTTACACACATGCACACACACACACACACAATATCACTGGGGACACAGACACACCGCATCAACACACTATACAGTGTCCCCCACACTCGCGCACATACACACGCATCTATGGGCACCAACACATATCTCTCTCACACACACACACACACACACACACACACACACACACACACACACACACACACACACACACACACACACACACACACACACACACACACACACACACACACACACACACACACACACACACACACACACACACACACACACTTATGGATCTGCTGTAGATTTTCCTTCATGAATTGTTAAATATATCGGTTACATATTTCATCCTGTGAACCATACGGCCCAAATCACAGGAGCCTGTACAAATCACAGGTGCACCCCACCCCAAGCTATTCCACTACAACCCACCCACCAAACACTGTCCTCTTTTTTAAGGGTATCGTTTAAAATAGAAAGCACTTTGATATAGAATAAGCTTATGGCGAGAACGTGATCGCTCAGCTGAGTTTGAAGAGAGGGGGGGGGTGGGGGGGGGGAGAATAAAAGGATGAGTTGAACCTCCTGGGTGCTGTTAGGGGCAGTTCTGCTTCAACTGCAGCCTGGAGAGCACTTGGCTTGGCCTGGGTGAGATTGCCTCTGGGCACAAGTCTTCAGGGCCCGCTTGTCCTTCTGATAGCAAGCCATGATAGATCAGCCCCTGTCCAGCCACAATTACTCTGTCTCCCCCACCCCTCTCTCTCTCTCCCCCTCTCTCTCTCACTCTCACTCTCACTCTCTCTTCCGCTGTCTCTCTCTGCTTTCCTTTCACCACTTTCAACCTGGCGTCCATATTTTGGGCATGTCATAATAACCATTATTCTAAAATTAAAAAAATAGCCGATCTACAAGCTCGCGACGTGTCGTGACTTTGTAGATCGGCTATTTTTTCTATCCGTCTTACGACGAATTACATAGGGCTCTCTCCCCCTTCCCCCTGCTTGTGCTCTCTGCCCACCCCCTTGCCCCAACCTCTCTCTGCTCGCTCTCTCTCTCTCTGTCTCTGTGTTATCTCTCTCTCTCTCTCTCTCCTCTGGCCCATATCTCCTCCTCTCTTTCTCCTCCATCTTCCTCTCTCCCTCTCCCTCCCTCCCTCTTGTCTGCTCTGTCTGATTGAGGGTGAGTTACGATTGGGTCTGCAGCTGGAGGGGGCCACCATGCCTCGTAATTACATCTCTTTTTATTACCCGCACTAATGGCCCTCCGGGAGAGGGAAACAATAATAAATTAATAGAATATGAACTCCAGCTCAACAGAAATCTCCAACATTTCATTTTGGGGCCCGTCCTGTGCTCTGGCAGATGAAATGGTGTGCTGATTAATCTGTGTGAGGGGTTTTGGAACGAGCCGTCTGTGGGGTCTGGTCACCCCCCCTTCCCTCCCTTCTCTTCCTACAGCCAAGGGCTTTTTAGGGAGATAAAGGCAGAGAGGATGTGGATTTTTTTGGCTCCCAAGTTGGTCTTTACGGGTCTTGTTTTCAAATTGCGAGCAATGAATTATTTGAAGCAGTTACACGGCGGTCGGGCTGTGGTGCTGCTGTGTAATGTTGGTTATCTGTCACGTATTTATTTGTTGACGTTGTTTCGTCCGGATCGGACTCGTATTTCAGTGATGTGCATGTGCAGTACAGGAGAAGATTGCATCTTTGAAAATGCTTTTTTTTTGGTGAATTTCCCCAGAGCAGGGTGCTCAACTAAAAGTGAACAAAGGGGAAAATGTGCATAGTTATTATCTCCTGGCTGTTCTATAGTCATGTTTACAAGCCTTTCAGTCCGAGAGATCTTCCCAGTGCGCTTGGCAATGAAGAGGAAAGGGCCTCTTCAACCGCGTGGACAGGCCTCTCCGATTTGGTCAATATTGTGTCATGTTTGGTCAAACCCCGCCAAGGCAGTGGGCTGGAAATGAAGATGTAAATATTGATATTTCATTAGAGGAAATCACCCACTCCGACGGCACTTAACCGGGCCGCCTTCAGAGCGCCGCGGCCTGAGCGCAGTGTGACCTGCGGAGTCGGGAAGTCACTTCATTACTCGATTAAATTGAGTGGAAAAAGGCGAGGCAACGACACGAGATCCCATTTGGAGCGATAATTTAGGCCCTGAAGAGAGGGGATGGAGCAAAGGGGGAGAAAACACCACCTCTCCTTTCTCACAACACCGGATTAGATTCACTGACTTTTAACGTCAAAGGTAATTGCTGTGCTCGGTGTGTGTGTGTGCATGGCTGAGGGGTGTCTGCTGTATGGGAGCGAACTGGAAAGGAGCACCAACAAGCCCTGAACAAGGCCTTCACAAGGAGCTGTCACATTGGGAGCAGCGCTTTAGTTCCGCCTCAAGTGCTCCTTGGCAATAAAAGGCTCGGCGATTGTGATGCCAACCAGATAGTAAACACCACCGCGGCCATGCTTGCATGACAATTTCCCCTTTGGCCAGTCCATTCTGTCCAAATTAATGGCCAGGTATGGAGACAGGGAAATTACACAACTGAAGATGTTAAGATGCATCCTGGAGATCTGCAAGGGTCAGGCTTATTGAAAACAGTCAAATGCTTCGAGTGCTTCGGGCAGTTTGCCCAGGTTGATTTGGGTGGAACCTGGGCTGGACGTTCCTTCAGAACCCTGTAACCACGTCCGGCAGCACCACAGCCGTTCTGTGTGTGATCAGAGCACTCCATTCTACTGACTATTGATTCCCCTTCACAATGTGAAGGCCCTCACATTCTGATTGCAATCTGTTAATTAATGTATCCTCCGGCTCTTCCCCTCCTGTGGTCATCACCACGATAAGAGAAATTGAACACACAGGTACCCCCTTTTCTCTCTCCTGTCTCTTGCTCTTCTTCGTTCTTTCTCTCCCTCTCCCTCTCTCTCGATCTGCCAATCTCTCTCTCTTTTTCTCGGTCCTGCGTCTTTCTCTTTTTCTCTCACTGTTCCTCATCACTCCCCTCTCTCAGCCAGCGTGGTCAGTTTTATCGCTAAAATGTGTGTGTGCAGACGCGAGCGCGTGCGCGTGTATGTGTTTGCGGGTGTCAGGCACGAGGGAGATTAACATCAGGCCGGTGACTGGGCCTCAATGAGATCATTTATATTTAAGAGTAAACATGGATGGTGAGGCGTGGCGAGCGCCCTGGTCAATACTGTAATCTATCGCCTCTTAATCACAGCACGGCAGAGAGCGCGGCACACAGCAAACTTGTAAAAGCAATCATTTTAATCAGGGGCCGAGCTGAAGGGGCTAATATGCTGTCAGAATGGGACGCCCACGGGCACACAGCACCTCGACTCTCTGCACGGGGGGGTGGGGGGGGGCTGGAGGAGGAGGGGGGGCTTCACGCATTTTATTGACAGCTGAAGGGTAGTACGAGAGAAAAAGGGGATGAGATGGCTATCTGTCTATCTGCTCCACTTTCTCTCTCTCTCTCTCTCTCCCTCTCTCTTTCACCACTTTCGCTTTTCACTTTCCCCTTTTTAATTTGTTTGAATTTCCCTCAGCTCATCTTCAGAGGATATGGTGGTCTGTTTTGTTTAACGTTCTATTCTTAGCATATGTAGAGGTATCCTGGGGGGGGGGGGGGGGGGGTGAGAGTGGTTTGATACGAACCAGTCAATTTCAGCTGCTGTTTTAGAATGGAGGGCAGGGTTTCAGCAGGTCCTCCGGCTGGGGTTGAACCACATGAACCCACTGTGGGTGCGGGTGTGTGTGTGTGTGTGTGTGTGTGTGTGTGTGTGTGTGTGTGTGTGTGTGTGTGTGTGTGTGTGTGTGTGTGTGTGTGTGTGTGTGTGTGTGTGTGTGTGTGTGTGTGTGTGTGTGTGTGTGTGTGTTTCAGTTTCTATGTCAGAGCGTCTGTTCATGTTTGTATGTGTATATGATTGCAAACACACAAAACACACACCCACGGGTTTGTGTATCCATGCATGTCCGCGTGTCCTGTGTGTGTGTGTGTGTGTGTGTGTGTGTGTGTGTGTGTGTGTCACCTTCCCCTGCACGGCAACGAGTGCATGTCATGTCCTCAACCCCTCCAATGAGGGTGTGCTAAACGGTGCTAATCCCCCTCACACCAGTAGTAGTGTGACAGGAAACAAGGGGTGACCACGCGGCTTTGTGTCATCCAGACCTTTGCACCGTTTCACTGTCCTCACTTTAGAGTAAAGCCCACACAAGTGCTGTGACACGGGCCTCAAGGAGGACCTTCCACGGTGCATTTAAAATTAAACACCCCATGCTAAACATGTGCCACCGCATGTACTCTGGCACCCATGTTTGGTTTGCTGATCAACCCTGGGGAGGGGTGAATTAGCTGAATAGTGGAAAATGATAGATATGTTGGTTCATGCCATTTCAGCAGTCCGAGATCATTTCACAACATTGATCATGTGACATTTTAGGGTGCCGATCTTATGAATGCCATTTAAAATGTTGTATGCAATTTTAAATACAGAAATCTTGTATGGGGGTCCCTGCCACAAAATAATTTCAGATGGGGGGCCCACGGACAAATACATATTCATTTGGGGGTCCTTGACATGAAAATGTCATTTAAACAACAACTACACTTTAGAAACAAGCCCCGCCCCAACCACCAATATTTACAAGCGACTTTACAGAAAAAAACAAGCCCAAAGTGGCTTATAATATAAGCAGACTTGGCAACACTGCTCATTCTGTCCCCCGTGCTGCCTCTTTTGCAGGCTTCTCCACCCTGTCTCTGGGAGACCAGATGAGTCTCCTGCAGAGTGCCTGGATGGAGATCCTCATCCTGAGCATCGTGTTCCGCTCGCTGCCCTACGAGGACGAGCTGGTCTACGCCGAGGACTACATCATGGACGAGGAGCACTCGCGGCTGACGGGCCTGCTGGACCTCTACGTGTCCATACTGCAGCTGGTGCGCAAATACAAGAAGCTCAAGGTGGAGAAGGAGGAGTTTGTCACCCTCAAGGCCATCGCGCTCGCCAACTCAGGTAAGGGCGTCTGTCACGGTAGAGCGACATGCCTCACAGAACATATTATGTGCGTGTCTGGGGATTTCTGTAGCGGTAAAATTATACCTCATGTTTTCAGGGACTGTTAGGGCATTGGTTCTCAAAGTGGGGTCCGGGGACCCCCAGGGGTACTTGGGGGGGTTCCAGGGGGTCCCCAGCAAAATGTGTTAATATAGCGTCACAATAATTTTAACCTTTTATACTTTGGCTATTCAAAAATAGCAGATATACACGCTCATAGCGCGGCACCGAGTGCCGCGCTATGAGCTTGTAGATCTGCTATTTTTAAAACATCGTGAACATTTTGTGCAAACCTTGGGATATATATATATTTTTAAGACAACATTTTTAACTCAAATATTTTCCTCTGGGGGGTCCCTGGAACAAAATATTTGAGATGGGGGTCCGCGGCCAAATTCATATAATTTTGGGGGTCCTTGACATGAAAAAGTTTGAGAACCACTGTGTTAGGGTGTCTTATGGGAACAAATCACATGAGATTTGAGTGAGGTGTTTTTTTGTCAGGAAACAATCATACTATACAATCTTACATTTACTCATTTGTTTTGTGAATTTAGAACGAAAATGGATGAGACAGCCAAGTTATAAACCAACACTCCAAATAGATGTGCATTGATGCACATTAAATGTGTTCAAATACTTAATAGTGCTTCCTATCTGTTGAGATAATGTTGTGTCGGTGAACATTTTGAAACACTGTATTTTTAAATACATTAACCTCATTAATAGCTCGAATGTATCCGTTAATTACACAAGTGTACACTTAGGCTAATAGCCAGGAAACTTCAAGGGGCTGAAACGCCTACTAATAATTCAGTGTTATTGCTCTACAGTTCAAGTAGTTTGTTTTATTTCTGTTTGCTATGCAGAACGTTAATTTTGTTTTCATTTAACATTTTATGTTAAAGAATTAGGGTCCTGAAAATGTATCTCACAAATAGTGATTCATCCAAGTATAAAGTATTAAGAGTACTGACTGCAACTGAATGAAGAAAGAACATCCCTCTGCACCAAAATTACAACAATACAATACTTCCATAATACTGAGAGAATTAAATTCGATTTAAAAAATTTTTTAGACATTTAGTTTAAGAAAAAATGTAGTGCAACAGAGTATGCTATATTATTATTAATATCATTTTTGTTTTGTTTCGTACTCTTTACACCACTGTCTTGTGTGTGCTAATACAACACACACTGTGTGTAAACTAGCATCAGCTAGCATATTTTCTAAAGTGACATTTTGTTAGCTTTTTCAGGAGTTTTTGAGAGTAACCTTTAGGTAGGGAGCCTGAGACACAGAGATGGAGAGAAGATAAGGGCAGCGTATGGATGGAAGTCAGCTTTTTTTAATTGAATGCCTTCCATGTTGTGGTATTTCTCTCTCTCTCGCTCTCTCTCTCTCCCTCTCTCTCCAACAGTAGCTTCGGGGCACAGCAGCCACGGGAGATAAATTTAGCATTTCATTAGGAGCACGGGGGCTGTCAATAAAATGTGTTAAGTCGAATGGAATGGGTATCAGGGAGTGATAGGCCTCGTTTGTTCCAATGCGGAGACGGCACGTGGCTATCGACAGACTGCTTTTGAGGAGGCACGGCCTGTCCCTCTCTGATCAATGCACGGCTGGGTCACCAAGCGGCTTTCTCTCGCTTCTTTTTTTTTGTGTCCCCGGCTGAAAAATGAAAATGCTGATGGTGGGGCTTTGCTTTCAGACGGCAGAGCTTTGGAGGGGGGAGGCGGTGGTGGTGGTGGTGTGGGGGGGGGAGGGGGCGAGACAGGCAGGAGGAGAGCGATGGGGTTCAGGGAGAGAGAGAGAGAGAGAGAGGATCAAGAGGGGAGGTGGGGGGGGGGTCCGGAACGTTAGAACAAGGTCTCTGTGAGATCACTCTCCCGGGAGCCCCTCTGTCTGACAGCTGTGAAAATTCATAGCGATTGATTTTGTAATTAGCAGTTTATCAATCGGATCGACGCGGGCCCTCTGATGGATTGCAAGGAAATTGTTTCTTCAAAGTTGTTTTTTTAAGCCCATCCCCTCCAAAGGCTACACGCTGATTGCTCCCTATATCTCTCTCTCTCTCTCTCTCTCCCTCGCTCTGCTTTCCTTAACACACTGACGGGCTGTCCCTGCACGCCTCTCCTTTATATTTGTCTCTCTGTCTCCATCTCTTGCCACACACACACACACACACAGCATTCAATTATGGACGGGTTCAGTTTCAGCGCTCAAAGAGTGTGTGCGTGCGCGTGTAACATGACCTGAAATTCTCCTACTTATGTCATACACATTAATCAAGACCAAACAAGAAATGTGTTTCCTCGTGTTGGTTTTACAACAAAACCGCTGTGCGAGTACTGTACTGTATTGCTCCACATACAAGTCACTCTGTTCCAGTGTGAAACAAGCTAGGAGATAATTATGTCACATCACATGCTCGACAGGACCACCACAGATTTTTTCCCCCCCTTTTTATTCTATCCCCCCACACCGACCTACCCCACCCCCCCCCGACCCACACACACACACACACACACAATTCACTTTCCAAAACGACCTACTTCATTTTACCGCTGTGGATTTGAAAAGCGTCAGAGTGAGAAATGTCTCAAGGTCTTGGGAATACAGTTGTTCCAGTCAATGAATTTGGGACGAAGTCTGAAATCTGTTTTGCCTTTTATTGTCCCGCGTGGTGAAATATGCACCGCCAAGGTGAGACGAGTCAGGCAGCCAATGACACGCCGCCTCTGGAGTGCCAGACACCCGGTTAACCAGTGAGAGAACCGCGACCCCCAGACTATCCCTGAGAGAGAACCGTACGCAAGGAGAGACACAGGGACCCGTACGCAAGGAGAGACAGAGAGAGAGAGAGAGAAATTGAGAAAATGAGTTGTGACTGCTGTACAGTAGGAACAGTGTGAAACTGTGGCACAGCAGAACAATGTTACAGACAACAATTCAATACTGCAACTGTCATCACACAGTAAAATCTTCAGTGTCTACAGACAGACAGAGCGATAGAGCGACAGAGCGATAGAGCGACAGAGACAGGGAGAGGGAGAGAGAGAATTCTCTCAGAACTGGGACAGAGAATAGTTGTAATTTATCATGGAAAAGCACTTCAAACAGATGTTTAGATACACACGTTTGAGTAAAAAGTGGATAAATAATCTTAGGTATATTCAGTATTCACTACATTATGCATCTACAATTAAATTAAGTAATCAATTATATCAAAGTAAGACAATGGCTTAATTTGGTGAGTTTTGAAATAAATTCAAATATTTACCAAATGTGCATAATACACAAATGCACCCGGCATTTGTTGATGTATTTTGTAGCTAGATAAGCTTCATAATATCATAGTCAAATATTAGTTGTTGTTGGGGTTTTTTGTGTGTTTTGTTTTCTCCACACGTCAATGCTTAGCATTTCGTTGCTGTCGGGTAGAAACCTTGTATATCCAAAACAGTTTATTTTTTATCAAACATTTTAAAATAGTGAAAATAGCCGATCTCCAAGCTCACAACATGTCACATCGCGATGCATTGTGAGCTTGGAGGGCATTCATTTACGGAAAAAAACATAAATACATGGAAAGTTGAAATATGGAGATACAAGGTTTCTGCCCGACAACAAACGATTTCCTCAGAGGAAATAAGGAGGACATAAATAGGAAGGAAGTGTTGTGAAGCTTATTTATGCCATCCAATTCTCTAATGGAGGATTTTCTTTCTTCTTTTTCTTTTTTTTTTAAGAAAAACAATCTATGTGGGAGCTGTCCTTCGGAACACTGGGGTGTTTAATGTGTACTCATTCAGCAGGGAGCGGCTTCTATTCATTCTATTGTTGCTGGAGGATAACATTGATTTTCAGTCTCATTGGTCAAAGGCCATATGAATATCCCACCACCCAGTTCACCAGACAGAAAAATAAAAGGAAAATAAATAATCAAAGGCAGTAAGATATTACTTCTCGATTTTCTGTTTTTCTAACCACTTAAGCAGCATTTACTTAATCGTAAAACGAATAGGGAAAACAGACCAAAAATGTAAAGATTTTATTAAATTTTTAACATTTGAAAATTACTTTTCTAAATATACCATAATATGTATCCTTTATATCTTGTCAGGATCTGAGTTATTCTGAAATGTGTCCCCTAGCTGACTTCACTGACATAACTGAAGGTCAATCGTGTCGTGAGATTTAATTTTGTTTTAGAAAAAAAAGAAGAAAAAAAAAAACATTTCCCATTTCATTCCCGCTACAGTCCTGCACGTCCGCGACTTCGGGCCCCATTTCTCCCCGAGTGACATTTATGTTTCGCGTTTTTGAAACCGACTGTGAATTTGTACTCTGGTATTGCAGGACACGATATTTAAAATCACTTTCAACCTGGCATCCCTATTTTGGCCATGTCATTAAAGAGGAAATTGTCCAAAATTGTACAAAATGTTTTGATAAAATCTTCAGATTTTTTTTTAAGAGTGAAAATGGCATGAGCTTTTAGATCTGCTATTTTCGCTATTTTTTAAGAAAGGAATTGAAAGTATAAAATCGGGCATGAGTTTTTAACGCGGTTGTTTTCTTGTCCCCCCCCCTCCCCCGACAGACTCCATGCACATAGAGGACATGGAGGCCGTCCAGAAGCTCCAGGACGCCCTCCACGAGGCCTTGCAGGACTACGAGAGCAGCCAGCACCAGGAGGACCCGCGGCGGGCGGGCAAGCTGCTCATGACCCTGCCCCTGCTGCGGCAGACGGCCACCAAGGCCGTGCAGCACTTTTACAGCATCAAGGTGCAGGGCAAGGTGCCCATGCACAAACTCTTCCTGGAGATGCTGGAGGCCAAGGTCTGATTGGAGGGAGGGCGTGCATTCGGTGGGTCGCCCCCGGTACGAGTCGCCCCCTCCCCCACCCCCCTCCCCCCCACCACCACGGCAAACGTCCGGAGGGGGCTGCGTCGGCGACACAGAGAGTGACTGGAACTGGAGGCTGTGGGGAAATGGGGCAGAGAGGGGTCAGATCGAGAGGCAGGACAGTCAGAGACTCGCCTCTCTCACTCTTGGAGCCCCGCCCCCACTCCCGGGACGTTGATTAATAAAACTAAACAAAAAAAAATTTAAACAAGAAATGCAAAACTTGGTTATTAGTATAAATATAAAAATGATGCAGATTAATTTAAAATATATAAGAAATACTATGTACAGTAATAATTTTTTTTGTTGTTTATGGTCTGTGGTCATGCTGTAAATGATGGACGCCTCAGCCCCGCGCGATGTCTTCACTAAAGAATAGTTGCTGCTGGCTCTTAATTCACAAGAATAACGGGGCTTCTTTTCTTCTGAGAGTTCTCAAAGTGGAATTCCGTATATATTTGTTCTGAAGATAACAAGAAGTGTCAACGAGCAAAAAACAACACCCTCACTTTGTCCCGCGATTGTTTTTTTGTTGCCTGGACTTGACCAGGGAAATGTACTGTATATATTTATTATGGGAAGAAGACCTGAGTGTACAGTTCAAAAGTCTGGTGGCCGTTTTTATTTTGTTTGTTTGTTTTGATTTTTGTTCTCCAGGAAAAAAAATAAGAACTGTTACCTAAATGTGAACCCTATTGATCTAAATGTCCTTGAATATACCTCTCCAGAGCAGTGAGCCAGTCATCTGTTCCAGACAGGAAGACTAAAGCCTCAGTACTCCATCACACGACAGTGACGCTTGTCGAACTACGAGCGTGTAGATCAGTTATTTTCCTTAAGCGACACCTGCATGTGATGGAGTATAAATTAAAGCTGCAATCCGTAACTTTCATGTCCCCTACCTGGGGACCCCCAGCCTGGTTGCCTCGTGCGAGTGCCCGAAAGTTCTACTGCTGGGCTAGTACCGAACGCCCAATCGGGCGGAGGATATACTGCATTTTGATCTTCGTGCAATAACACTTGTCAACCGGAAGTGGTCCTACACAACCACAGAATATACATTTCTGAATAGAAGAGCAGGTAGACCCATTACAACAACCACAGTTGTGTTAGTTATATTGTAAAAAATACAGAATGGTAAAAAAATTAAAAAGTTATGGATTGCTGTTTTAAACTTAACTGGTCCCATGTTTAACCAAACTAGCATAGGCAGGTACAGTAGTCAGATGTCTTATTCTGTAGTAACACAGCAATAAAGGGAGCTGTGAGCGAGCAGTGCTTAAACTCCTATACTTCCTTCCTCTGCTTTTCAATGCTGCTGGCTGTTGATAGAAGACCACGCCCTCCTCCATGTATGTGTGTGTGTGTGCGTGTGCGTGTGCGTGTGCGTGTGCGTGTGCGTGTGTGTATCTACGTCCTACCGGCAGGAGGACGCACCACACCACCACTTGTTCCTCTGCTCTCATAGTGCTTATTGTTGTTGGTGGTGTACGTGTGTAAACCCCCCCTCAGCCCCAAATTTGGTCACCGTTTAAGCCCATGGAAATTGCTCCCTTTCGGTGACCGAACGGGGTGACCTGATTCGGGCTCCAGTGAAAGATGATCAGTGGGTTTCGGAGCGGCTGGTATCAAAGGATTTATGCCGAGTGGCAGAAGTCCAAGAGATGCCATGTTCAAACAATCAGAGGCCCATATTTCAAACGCTCTATTTCGGGTCCCTTTAAGCCTGTGGCAGAGTCATCCCACACACGGGGAGCAAGGTGCCCGGCATCTGCTCTCACCATTTTAGACGGCTGCCATCTTTTAATAGCCATGCCTCCATTTATAGAGCTTCATCCAAACGGAGGTAAGTGGCAGGTGCGGGGTTGAAGTGACAGCACTTCACAGTTCACACCGGGGTTATTTTTAGCCCAGCGGGAGGTTGTTGTCTTGAGCGGCCTCCCCTCTAGGAGTCCAGTAGACACATGGAAACACTGCTTGACCCCATGTTGACACAGTAGCCAGCGCACAACGACACCCTCCCCACTGGCCGCGGGGCAGTCAGGCATCTGTAAGGACAGCTAAGGACCCCCGAGTGTGCGCCATGCAAACCGCTATGGAGGCAAAGTGTCAGCATGCTCCAAAGGCTAACAGCGGTCCCACGGTGTGGTCGGTACAAGGTGTGATCTCTGGAGGGAGAGTGAGATCGCATGCGCCCTTCCTCCCTGTGTGTAGCATGACTTCTGCGGTGCTGGATATAGGACAAGTAGTATAATTAAGGCCAGCAGAGCCAAGCTGCTCTTCTCCATGTGAGACGGAATGTGCTGGGAGCAGGACCCTCATACTACTGAAGTAATTTATGTGATGTGATAAACTGTGGCGCTGTCACAACAATATGATACTGTGATCAAAGGAATCCCTGACATAGCAGAAGGGTACAGTTGCTGCCATATACTTACAGAATCATTGGCCAACGCAAATCCAAAAGACCGGGACCCTGATTTTACTACAGCCTGATTGGCCACTAAAGAGAGGATGACTACACACCCCAGTACCTCATCATCCCAAATGAACTCGCCACTGTCCACTTAAGCCCCATTTATACCTCGCCGTACGGCCGTGACGTTTTACTGAAAAGAATTGTCATTTTTGGGTGTAAAACCATAAATGTACTTTTAAATGTTCTTTCCGGTAAGCGACATGGTCGTACGACGAAGTATGAATTAGCAGTTAATGTAACAGGCTCCACTATAGAGGGTAACAATGTAACTTGAGTTATTTTTACTGCAGCACTGTAAAATGCTGAGTGTCAATTTAACTCTCACAGTTCGATTGACACTGTTAAGGGTTTTACTGTGAATACAACAGGGACCAATTCTGACTGAAACCATGCCGAGTGCATGCTTTTACTTAGATTTGGGACATACTCTAAAAGCCCTCTGATCAAGAGACTTATGTATCTTGTATATCAGACAAACCATGTTTGTTTTTGTTTGAATAAAATGCAGTATACATCTTTGCAAAAAAACAAGAAGAAAAAAATCTTTTCATCCACTATTTCTAGTGGCTCAAGGTGACATCCGTGAGAATTCACAACAACAGAAATCAACTCATCTCCCTTTGATATTTTTACTTTGCAATAATGTCACTGTGTGTACCATACTCGTAAAGAACATGTCTTACATTAACAAGCTGTTTCTGAATAAATATGTAAATATATCGGCGTTGGTACTGGACCGTCTACAGTAGGTTGCCTAAAAAAATACCATTGATAATAAAGTATGCAGCGTCCTGCTGACTACTACCTCATTATCGTCACGACTGTCAATGTTTCTCCAACTCATCATGTTTCTTCAACTCAAAACTCAACATATTTCTCCAACTCAACACTTTATTGTCCTCCTCGCAATGACTGTACCGGAGACACCCTCGTTTTTAATCAAACAAGACTCCAGTTCCCCTCAGTGTTCCTGCCAAGACATTTGTAATTGTAGTTACTTGTTTTCTCTCTACAAGCCTGAGTTATACTTCGTTGTACGACCGTGTCGCACTCCGACAATAGCCCATCTACAAGCTCACAGTGCAGTGAGAGCTTGTTAGCTCACGGCGCGGTGTGAGCTTGTAGATCGCCTATTTTCGGGCTGCGACACCATTGTACGATGAAGTTTACCATAAATTAAAGCATCACACTTCATGTGTCTGTTTTGTAAAGAGCATGCGTCAAGTTGACCTCATGATTTGGCCATTAGTGGGTGTCTCTAACACCCATTTTGGTTGGTTCCGAAGCGGGTATGTCTTTTTATGACCATCAGTGTGTCAGAATTGGTCCCTCGATGACAAATTGCAGACTGGGGCAGGAACGTGATTTCCTGCTCCGGTGATATGAGTATTTATGGTGTGAATTACTATATCATTTGGCAATGGTGTACATTGATATCTCTGATCGTTGAATCACCAATATCTGTGTAACTTTTATGTTTTTGATTTACAAACAAAGGTAAAGGAACAATGAATTAAATACTCCCTGAAGTCTGTGATTCATTCATTATATCACCTAAAATCTCAATCTTCTTCTTTACGATTTGTTACAGAACATTGTTTTATCCATCGTGTTTTCATCACTGCAAGTAAAACATGTTGAAGGTGACAACATGGAATACAAATTTGCCATTGCCTGTGTTCTATCACAGACTACCATCCTAAAAATAATATATAATAACTCGGGAGCATAAAAATAGACCCATGAGGGTCTATTTATACAACTGGATATGACTCAATCTACACAATACAAGCCTCAGTGTTCATTTATCCATTTGTAACTGATAGCATAGGCTCTTAAGAGTAAAATTAACACTGAGGATTTGACAGTGTAGTTCCATGTACTTAATTGTTCAGCTGGTACAGCAACAATTTAGGCATTTAGCAGACGCTCTTAATCCAGAGCAATTTACTGTACAGTAAGCAAGGTAAACACGAGGCAACCTTAACTTTAGCCCAATATTTTCTCCTCAATATATTGACCAAATGAAATCTTCGGAAACCAGTTGCCAGCCGCACGCACACACGCGCGCACGCGCACGCACGCACGCACGCACGCACGCACGCACACACACACACACACACACACACACACACACACACACACACACACACACACACACACACACACACACACACACACACACAAACACTAAGCATTTTACTGTAGCGTGTACACCACAATACAAACAGATTGTGTGGGACTGTGTGTGAAAGAGTGAAGGGCACAGCTCTCAGCAGACCAGCGATGGAAGGCATGGAAGTCAACCAGTCCCATATCCCAGCCGTCCATCCAGCCACCAGCCCTCCTCAAGCCTCTGACTGCAGGGCCGGGGGGGGGATGGAGAGCGAGCTGTTGAAAATGGATCCGTCACAGGAAACAGGCAGACAGACACGCTAACATTGATGGAGGTGGGTGGGTGTGTGTGTGGGTATGTGGATGGGTGTGTGGATGGATGGGTGGGGTGAGTGGGGGAGGTGGGGTCTGTAGATCCATTATTTCAGGAAGCCGAGATTCCAGGGAGTTTAAGTATTCCTCTCTGCGTAATTATAGCGAGGCAATTTCCCCTCTTTGTAATAATGTCTCGCTAACCAATTAATCGTAATAATCCTCTATGTGGAAACAATGCTTTTACAAGGCATGAGCCGAGATGACTAAGTTGCGGAGTGAAAAGAAAAAGAGGCATATACAGTAGATAATCATTGTTATGTTTGAAGGCCTTATAAGCATGCTCACAATACATACATTATATACAGTATAACATACTATACAAAGTGTGTGTATATATCTACTGCATATATTATATATGTAATGGCCTGCTGGATTGGATTGCCAAAGCAATGTCCTGCTCTTTACACACGCAAATCATCCGGCGGCAGCAGATATTTCCATCAATACCATCTTCATTGATATAGTAACAAGGCAATCATTCATCTCCAGTCAGAGCGTCTGACAAGTCAAAACAGCCTTCATTAGGGAGTTACGACGCACGCCGTCTCATCAGAATGCAGCGACGGTCGCGGCTGTATGACTGCTGTGTGTTGCTTAAGTGTGTTTCATTATTCTCAAAGCAGCGTTGATGATGGTGGGGGTGCGGTGGTGGTGGGGGGGGGATTACGCGTCAGGGTGAGTGATTGGGTTTGAACTGAGCTGCTGCATACACTTTGTATCAACCCAGGGGCTCATATTACACTTAGGTTGAAAACGGAGCACGCAAATGCCCAGGAGAGCTTGTGGCACAGAAATGAAGCATGGGCCACCATGCACTCTTTCCATTCCTCTCTCTCTCTCCCCATCTCTCCATTCCTCTCTCTACCTCTCTCCATTCCTGTCTCTCTCTCTCTCCATCTCTATATACACCTCTCTCTATCTCTGTCTATCCCCCCTCTCTCAGAGGGCAACTCTCGCAGTTGCCCTCTCTTTCTCTCTCTCTCTCTATACCCCTCTCTCACAGTTGCCCTCTCTCTCTCTCTCTATACCTCTCTCTCGCAGTTGCCCTCCCCTCTCTCTCTCCCCCCCCTCTATCTCCTCTATGACCCACCACCCTCCACCCACTCCCCTCATCCCTCTTATGTGCCCACCACCACCCCTCCTCCGCTCCTTGTGTTTTTCAGACACTTACTGGGTCTTTTAGAAGGAATTCTTATTGTTCCCAATGATTTTGTTATGTGTATTTATTGCTCCATTTGTGAAATTGGAGGTACCGGCTGACAAGCCTATTACTATTCAATAACGGCAGCCGGGCACTTTCACAACCGAAGGCTATCAACATCCCAGACAGAAACGTTACATCACACACCCATCTCAAACAAACAGAGGGACTCAGACAGGGCCGCTGTGTGCTGTATTATAGCAAAGACGAGGGAGGTTAACCATTTAACCCATTAAGACCGGGAAAAACATCTGTCATTTTAGATTTGAATCACTTTTACCATTATCTTATACTTTGGCTATTCAAAAAATAGCGGATATACAAGCTCACAGCGTGGCACAGAGTGCAGCGCTACGAGCTTGTAGATCTGCTATTTTTTATTATTCATTTTTTAAACTAAAATCTTTGCTTCTGGGGATTCTACAAATGTCTTCTAAATCCTAACAGTTTCTTTTTTTTTTAAACTTATGTTGCTATACTCAGTGGTTCTCAAAATTTCGCACCGATCTAGCAATACATAAAAAATCCATTAATAAGTGTGCAGCTACAAGTTAGTAAACTAATAATGCAAATAGTACAGTAAGAGTATAAAACAGATAAATTACATGGTATTGGAATGGCATAGACTGCCATACTCGCCGATACCGATACCAGCATTTTAGGCAGTATCGGCAGCTTTTCCGATATTGCTATCGGTACAACTCTAATTTAAAGTCTACTTTTCTATACACAGTAAAATCCTCAGCGTTAAACTCTGAGAGTATACAAATATAAGGGTCCATTTGGTTACAGTTGCACACTCTCAGAGTTATGCAAATAGGTGAATTAACACCGAGTGTATCTACTTCCCACGCTCTAAACGGCAGTAAGTACTATGAATGTGAATGCAATGCTAAAATGTACCAATTGTGAATCAATATGGGTCCATTTGGTTAAATTAAAGTAACACTTCACCTATTTTCAACCTTATCTTCATATAAGTGGTCCTCACCACAGCCATTGAGAGACAGTTACGACACTCCTATAGACTTCCGTTGCAACGGAAGAATATCAATATAATATTCAATACATCAATTCAATACATCAATACGATATTCATGGTGACACGTTGTGAGCTTGTAGATCAGCTATTTTCGCTTTTGCATGACACGGTCATACGACAAAAGTATAAAATAGGGCATCAATTTATGAAAACAAAAAACAAATGTATGATGAAATTCACGTTTTCGGCCCGACAGCGAGGACATGGAGATGATATTGCAAAAAGGTGTTGAAAATGTTCCACTCAGGATTTTACAGTGTAGTGTGCGTGACAACGTATAGCCTACAGTAGGCTATATGACAGAATTATAAGTGTCAGCTGTCGGGTGCATGTCATCTCACGTTGAATGTAACAGTTTTGCACTATATCTCCACCACCTCCGCTCCATCCAGTTGTCCAGTGACCATTCCAGCAGCTGTATTTAACCATTAGAGTCCAACCAAATTAGTTTAACCACTTTCAACTTGGCATTATAGGTGAAATATTTCAACTGTTCATACATTTTCAAAAATAGGCGATCTACAAGCTCACAACGCGTCGCACCACGACACATTGTGAGCTTGCAGATTGCCTATTTTAGATTTTTTTATTTATCAAAAACCTGATAATTAAAATTGATTAGACTTGATTTGGCATTTTTTGACAAAATATCCGTCAAAACATCAGTCATCGATGGCCAACAACTCTCCAAAATTGGGATCGGCATCAGACCTATACAATCTGGCATCGCTCAGGCTCTACCATTAAGTCTACACACCTCTGACCCGGGCCGGGCCAGGACAGGACGCTCTTTGGCAGATCAATAGGGCTGTCAAACTGCCTGGCAGACAGGCACACAGAGCCGGCCCGGTGCTCCATCTGAGATTTCGCCCCTTTTCCTGTCCATCTCTTCACTGTTTTAAGTGCATTTATCAGGTTACACGCCTACTCCCCCTCACCACTTAATGCATGGATGAGTCGCCGTCCTAAAAAAACCTAATGGCCATCAACGGACCGCTATCCCACATTGTCAAATTACTATGGTTACAGCTTCCTCCGGATCATTATGCAATCACGCAACGAAAACAATGGTCGTTAAAAGTAAAAGGGAGCGATCTACGAGAAGAGGAGGTATCTGAGGAACATCTTGGGAAAAGTAACAGTGGGAAATATAACAGATGGATGTCCCGCAAACCAACGACACAACAAAGGGGGGGAGGGGCAGGGAGAGCTCATATCAGCTCCTGTATTTCAGAAGTGACATCAGTGGACGGCGTGTTGTGTGCTGATATGGGCTTCTGGGACAAGGTGCGGCTTAGGTCATTCTCGCCATTCGTGGGCGAGCTAGCTGAACGTGCTCCATCATTTCAGGCTGATCAGCAGTTTAGGAATTAAGTGATCCACAAAATCTCCCCCTGAAAAGTGGTCCCAAGTGACTCAGAGAGAAGAAGCGCACCACCGAGCCGCAGATTGGGGTAGAATCGTGCCAGCTCTCACAGGCACTGCGGACAATTACACTGCAGTGAAGTTACCTAAAAGTAGTGTATTTTTTTCCCATTTCCGAATCAAATTAAATGCTGCACATACACAAGTGCTGTGTATTTGCAACAGGCATCAACCTATATAGCATACTTGCAGGGCACACACATTCAAACATACTGTAGTGCGCGCACGCACACACACACACAAACTGAAGTGCTTGCGCACACATGCACACACATGCGCGCACACACACACACACACACACACACACACACACACACACACACACACACACACACACACACACACACACACACACACACACACACACACACACACACACACACCTCTAGATAACTGCACGTGAAGGGCTTTGTTCCCTCATTTAAGATTTATTTGCTCAACTGTATCTTTATCTGTGCTGGTCTCTGATATGAGGCTGTGGGGGAGCCGAAATATTTCCAACTATCTGCTGAATGTATCTTCCTCTGCCGGAGAAAAACGCCGCTGTGGAACGCAGGGAGCTCCTCTCCCACTGTTTTATGGCCTCTGCCATGTATTCACACGTCCTTATGGGCTTTTCCAATTTAGCCACTGGTTTGGAAATAATGAAGGGAGATAAGGAAGTGTGATAAGCATGGATATGTCCATCAAACGCAAAAAAAAAACTCTCACAGAGAGAGCTGGGCGGCGAGCTCACTTCACAGGCGTTTAACACAATTGCAGTGATATTACCGCAGATGTGAACCATGTGTTGAATTATGTGACGATTTGAGAGCGCCAGTGTGATTGTTATAAATGAAAGGTTTGTGTTCCAAAGGATGGTATCCATTGGTAGCTGGTAGCGTTTACATATAGCTGCTGTCGAGTGGAAACCTTTTATGTCCAATAGCGTTGCTTTTCAGAAAATGGAAAAAAGAATCTGTGGTCCAATGGATCCAATGCAGTCATTTAGTCACAAGCTCTTGTTAATACTTTTCATTGGTTCAACACTTATAAAACCCACAGACAGACTTAGCCATTTTGGGCATGACATTATACTGTAGGTGAAAACAATTTCTAAATGTTTCAAAAAATAGCAAATATAGTTGATCTACAAGCTAATACTGTGTTGCTTACAATAGTGGTTCTCAAAGTGGGGTCTGGGGACCCCCTGGGGTCCTTGGGGGGTACCAGGGGCAGGGGGTCTCCCAGTAAAATGAGTTAATATAGTGTCACAATCATTTTATCCACTTTAACCATATTCTATACTTTGGCTATTCAAAAATAGCAGATATACATGCATGCAGCGCGTCACTTTGTGCCGTGCTGCGAGCTTGTACATCTGAATCTTTTAACACAAATCTTTTCTTCTGGGGGTCCCTGGCAAAAAAACTTTTCAGATGGGAGTCCGCAGGCAAATATATATCAATTTGGGGGTCCTTGGCACAAAGACGCTTGAGAACCACTAGCTTACAACATACTGTTGTGAGCTATGAGCATTTAGTTTAGCTATTTATGCTACTTTTGTGCACCTCTGTCATACCATACGGAAAAAATAAGGCATTAATTTATGAAAAAACATAAAAAGAATGAAACATGGAGATAAAAGGTTTCTGGCCAACTGCAACGATATGCTTTTCCCAAATGCTTTCCAAAGGTTTACATTATCGGTTATTATTAACCAGTTGAACTACAGCATGCCAATTTGGAGGGAAACATTCGCCAAAAATAGCAGATATGCAAGCGTAAAAACGTTTTTGCCTTTTACACAGTACAGTTGTAACTCTTATTAAGATTAGAGGGTTTAAGTGGTTGAAGTTTGGGGTAATTTTAAGGCCTCTGCTTACAAAAGTCTGTTTTGAGGGTAGACACGTCTTTTAAAATGCTGACTGAATAGGTTTCCCCTAGACTGGATACATATTATTTTGGAAAGAAATCCTTGAAATCGTAATAATTTCCTGAGTCGGCCTATAGGATACCATTTCCTATTTTAGCTGTAATCAAAAGTTGTACATTCTTTTACTGAGATTTCTGAAATTTGCTAAATTATGAGACTATTATATCCAAACATATCTAGCCTATTTCTATAAAAAGATATAAAAGTCAAGGATAGCATTTCTTTTGATACGATCTGCTATAGGAACTTGAAAGTGATTGATTCATAATTGGACAATCATGTTAGCATTGCATTCTCAAACAGTGCTAAATAGCAAATTTTGTCATTCAACACTTGAGAAATAACTATAGTATTCGGTGTTAATTCATCCAAATGCACCCATAAGGGTCCATTTGGTTACATTTGTACCCTCTCAGAGTTACAGTAACACTGATGCTTTTACCATGTACGCATGAAAGAATGCATGTTTGTTGGAATCATGTGATGATGGCAGTGGAAGTGAGTTTGGTCTCCCCCCTCAGAGCCCCGGACAGGGAGGAAATGGTCAGAATCAACTCTGGTGTGTAGAAGCCATGGATGATGACCTTTTCGACATGTCAACCAAAGGTTAGAAATCTCCACTGGCCTTAAAGCAAATGCACTTGTTTGCCATAATGGAGGAGGGCCTCTGCCTATTTCAGCCAGCAGGGAGAGACCAGGTCCCATCCCGGGAGAATTCCCTCTGACGGAATTCTCTGTGTACACACACACACATACACACACACACACAGACGGAGCACGCACATACACGTACGTGTGTGCACACACGCACGCATGTGCGTCCACGCACACACACGCACACACACACAAAAAGCCTCCTGTCTATAAAGCCTACTTCTCTGACCTTAGAATTCACACACACTATGATACCTGGTTGAGTGGAGTCTCTCAGGGCTCTATGCTGGTGTATTTTCTGTTATTGTGAGGAAAGCTTTCGCTGAAAATAGCAGAATCGACAAGCTTGTCAATTCTGCTATTTTCTGCGAAAGCCTTCCCCACGATAACGATGCTGGGGACTAAGTGGTTAAGGCATGGAACCCAGTGGTGGAAAGTAACTGAGTACATTTACTGAAGTACTGTACTTTAAGATGAGTTTATGTTTGCTAATATGAAGCAAACATGAACTGAGAAAGTATGAGAAAAATGGTTTGATAATATGTGAAAGTGAAAATTAAAATGAATTATTTCACATCCCGGGTTCATGATCGTGCACTTACGTGCGCATTTGCATTTTAGAAGGCAAAAGGGCGTCAAATATGGCTTCCTGATAAGACTGCATGCAATGTGAGGGATAGAAACGTGATCAACCAACGAAAACCCCAGAGAGGAAATCACCCATCCTTTATCCTCTTACGAGATACAGAAAATCTCATAAATATTGGCAAGACACTCTGTCTGGAGCCTATAGACATATTGTACATCATATAACACATATGACCGCTCGTAATTCATACATTTATATTCATAAACGTGATTTTGTATTTAAAATATGACTCATAAAGCGTGATATATGGAAATTGACAGATCATATGTGATTCCTGAATTAAATATCGTATAGATCACATGCTTTATGTCCTTTTCCTCTCCCCTCTTCTCCTTGCCTGAGAAAGGAGCCTTGACCATGCAGGTAATTTACTGTGTTATGGGATGAGTGCAAAACATGCTGTAAATAAATAACGCTTAATTTATGTCCCGTCGTACGACGGTGTCTGTCACGCAGCCAAAAACAGCAGATCTACAAGCTTATGACCCGCCGCGGATGCGACGCATCGTGAACTTGTAGATCGTCCCTTTTGATGGCGTGCGACACTGCCGTACGTCAAAGCGTAAATCAGGAGTGGATCCATTTTATTTTAGGACGGAGGGGGAGGGGAGGCTAGCCACCCCACCCCAATGTCCCTTGAAATGGTGATGTCCCCTCCGTCAGACTGTGTCTGTATATCACTCGGAGGAGAGGTGGGGGGGGGGGGCACTGCAAATGGGGCAGCAAGCGACACACTCCTATGCAGTCCATTTGCTAATTTCAATATGGTGTCCGTCTGCGTGGGTATGGCCTTGGGCATAGCAGCACCCCCCCCCCTCCACCACCACATCCCACCCACCCCATCCCATCCCCCTTAGTTCAACACTCTCCCTGTCTCCCTCATGTCCCTTTGACCTTGCTCTCAATCACACACAGACCTCATAAACACATGTGGGCACGCGCTCGAGCATGCACGCACGCACGCCATCACACACAATATACCGTGCATATAATACGATTTAGCTGCGTTTCACCTTGGGTTAGTTTTCTAGACTGTTTTATTGGGATTTTATTATTTTGATCATTATTATTACTACTACTACTACTACTACTGCTAAAGAAGATGCAATCTCTCTTTACATACTGTAGCACATATGTCCTCCAACAGCCTTGAATATGAAATCTGGGTGAGAGAGAAATATTTATTAATATTAACCACTATATTACTTTGTCGTACGATGAATAGCATAATTAGTCAATCTAAAGCTCACAAATTAGCTTGAATTTCTTAGATTTTTTTGTTGGGGGGGGGGGGGGGGGTACGGACATTTTCACATAAGGACATGCCTAAAATAGGGATGCTAGGTTGAAAGTGGTTCAGTATTTGTCTACCCCTCTATTCAGTCCTTTCAAATGTGAAAGGAGGTTTGGTCATTTCCATTGTGATGGGGGTCAGTCCTGTAGCAGAAAGGTTCACATTGGATGAAGTGTCTTTTACATTCCCATTGTTTAGGTGCAGAGTGACAGAGACAGACAAAGAATACCTCTCACACGCCTGACATGCATCAATACGTGCAACGTACAGCTTACAGGGCTCTTCCTGTTGTTTTGTGTAGTTAAAGCTCCCATATCGGCAGGTATTTTAGGACACTTTTCAGTGGAATTAACACTGTCACTCGCTCGGCTAATGAGAAGGGTCAGGGAATAGATTATTCTGGAAATCCCAATAACCACATCAGTGTGTATGTATGTGTGTGTCTCGTCTCTTGGCCCCAGCAGCACTAACATGTACTCGTGTGCGGCCATGTTTGAATTGCTGTGATTTGCTCACTAACTGCTCCACGGCGATATCGTTATGATCGCAGACCAGCTGCACAGTGCAATATTGAGATGGTAAATTAATCAGGATTTTATTATTATTATATTTTTATTATCTTCCAATTCCAACTACCAGACATTTATCAAAATATGTCCTCATGTGCTCTAACCTTCATACAAAAAAAGTTAAATTAATATTCTGTTGTTTTTTGTCCCTGTGGCACAATAGTGTAATGTTTTGTCCTCAGCGGTCCCCCTCTCAGCCACACAGATTGACAGACTGCTGTTTAAAGCTTTACTAGCCCATGAATCAAGATTAAAACATATCCAATTAAACTATTTATAGTTGTTGATTTTTTTCTTTTTCGTGTCTATCCACATCCCTCTAATGTGTGTGCACACGCATGTGTGACTGTGCATGTGTGGTGCGCGTTTATGTCTCTCCGTCTTGTCTGTATCTGTGTGTGCCTGAGTGCACGTGTGTGTGTGTGTCTGAGTGCACGTGTGTGTGTGTGTGTGTGTGTGTGTGTGTGTGTGTGTGTGTGTGTGTGCGCGCACGCACGCACCTGCACGCACGCAAACACATGTTTGAGTGTATGAAGAAAGGGATAGGTGTGGGGGCAGAAGCAGAGGGAATATTACACAATCCTCTGTACATTATTGTAATTAGATTTCCCAGGATAGCTCAATTAAGTCATACTGCTCCGGGGACCCGGTGGTTTGTGATTTGACACTCACTCACAAGGGGTCCAGTCTGTTAAGTAAAACAGAGGAGCTCATCTTTTACCATGGTCAATGTGCCACATTAAAGACAAGACAAACGTCTATTTCAACCATTCAAGCCAGACACAGGTGGTGTGTTGTTTTTTTCTTTTTCTTTCTTAAAACACTGCTTATGCTTCATTTATATCCTCCTTCGTACGACGGTGTTGTGCGACGAAAATAGCCAATCTACAAGCTCACAGCGCGTTGCATTGCGATGGGTTGTGAGCTTGTAGATCAGCTATTCCGGCACGTGACACCGTCGTACGCCGAGGTGCAAGTCAGGCTTTAGATCAAGGACAGGTAAAGGTAAGAGTAAGACCTAGATCCCTTCACACCACTGCTGCTGCTGCTGCTGCTGCTGCAGCTGCTGATAGAGAAATGAAGGACGGCGTGCAGTTACCCGAGGACAGGCTCCTAATGTAATGTTATGTATATTCTAATGAGAAGAGCTCCATCTATGGACCACCTGTTGAACTGCATTCATGATACTGCTTCTGAATAGAGCTAGACTGAAGAAACATCATATATTACAAAAAGGAGGTGTTAAGCGTTTCAAAACAATTTAAAGAAAATGATTGCAAGTGGTAAATAATGTAAAGTAAGAAAAAGGAACAAAAGCTATTTTTGTAGCCCGATGAATTTTGATGGACATTCACAGAGGTCAGACTTTTTAAACAGCGCCCGGGCGGTTGGTGATTATTTATTTGTATGAATGGGGAACAAACGTGAATATGTTTGGAGGAATTGCATGTCATGCGTGGTGACAAAGGGAGATTCAGCACTTTTGATGATATGTGGTTACATTACTGGCCTCAAGGCTGGCACCGAGTTTAAATGCTCCAGTAACATTTCCTTTTATTTATATCCGCAGACCTTGGCTGAAATAAATGAGTTGAGACAAGTGTGAGGGGGCCCGATGTTACGAACAATTTCTTCCTGACAACGAGGGGGGTGGGGGAGGGGGGTGGGGGCAGTATGCGCGAGACATTCAACTCTTTCACTGCCAGTGGCTGTCAAGCAGGCCCGGAGAGGCACGAGGAGGACCCTTTAAAAAAGATTCAATGTCGACGGGGAAACACATCAACGTGAAAGTCGTTGTGTCATTATCTTAAATCTTAACTATCCAGCAGGATGAAAGTGTGAGAGACAGCCATATCTGTCAGGGGTCGGCGCGGGATGCTTTATTCTCTGTGTACAGTGAGCGCCCCTCATACGGCGCTGAGATTAGCCGTTCTGAACCGAGGAGCCACTCTACAAGGGTCATTCTGCAGCCTGCCTTCAATTTACAGCCACTTTTAATATTCTGTCATAGTTAAAAATTTTATTGCGTTCTTTTATGGCCATACCCTTATGTCCCGTGCTTATGAACTTTTCTATGCAAATCACTCACTTCTCTTCAAAAGTGACCGTGTGGCTGTATCTATCCTCCACTTTTCCCTTTGTTTTGAGGCAGACGAGATAGCAGGGAAATCTTTGTCCGTCTCAGCGCCCAGTAGAACCACAAATGTCTTCTACCGTGGATTTTTAAGAAATTGCGAAGGTCATTCCGTTTTGGCTCAAATACCTCATGTCAGATCTTGTATGGTCTACAGTGGATGGAAATTGGCAGCTGTTCACTCAAGACCACATCACAGACTTAAGACAGTGGTGTAAATAAAGTACATAAATTCTCAATGTGCGGTCCAGGGACCATCAGGGGTCCTTGAGGGGGGTCCAGGGGGGCTCCAACTAAATAACTGGTTGTTATGGACCAAATGGGTCTACACTCAGAGTGTACAAATGGAACCAAATGGACCTGTCTCAGAGTTAAATTAACACTCTGCTTTTAGTGTTGATCGGGGTCCGAAAGAGACAAATCGCATAAAATGGGGGTCTGTGGGCTAATGCATATCAAACTGGGGGTCCTAAAGGTTTAAAGCCACTGGACAGTCTCACACATTTTGGAAATCACAAGGCCATTGCCTCTAGCTACTGTTGCAGTGTGTCCCAGTTTATCCCAGAAGTTCTGAATGGGGAGAGTGAGTAATTTTTTTTGTGCCAAAAGAGAGAGAAAACAAAACAATACAAAACAATCCTGGACTGACTACTTTTGTTTGTTGTCCTGAGTTTTTTTTCCCCTTTTCTTTCTTTCTTTGCGGTTCTGTAGCGCAGCATCGGAGCTCACAGGGGACTGGTTCCTCTGAGCTCAACATTTGTACTTGCCTCACCTTTCTGTAGATCTTCACAGACTCCTCTTCCTCTCTTGCGGCCGCCCCATTCTGTGTTTTCTCTTTCGCTTTCTCCCTCAGAGGCATGACAGGCCAACGGCTTCAGGTGTGAGAAAGAGAGAGAGAGAGAGAGAGAGAGAAAGGATGAGCCAGAGATTTACGACTACGGATCTGCCATTTGAGCTGGGGAGGGGGGGGGGGGGGGGGGGGGGTTTATGAATACGTTTAGATTTTGTCCTCTGACTTTGGCTGCCAGGGCTGTTTGCATGCTATAGGTTACACAGCTACTATAGGGAAGCAGCCAGCCAGCCAAGCCAGCCTCTACAGTACGACAATGCAGGCAGCCGTGGGTTTTTATCTACTGCAGTATATTGGATTGTCCAGTCAGCCAAGTGGGAGACGAGTGGAACAGGCTAGGTTAACCACTTAAGCCCTATAGACTTCTTCGTACGACGAATAGCGGAAATGGCTGACCTACAAGCTCATGAGGAATAGTGAGCTTGTAGAGCTGCTATTTTTGAGGTTTCAATTCTTTTTTTAAATGTATAATATTCTTCTTTTTTTATGTCGTCAATATAGTTTTTTACATACTGTACAGTATAATCACATGCCCAAAATAGAGATGCCAGGTTGAAAATGGTTAATGGAGATCAAGGAGAGGGGGAGAGAGAGAAAGAAAGAGAGAAAGAGACTGCCAGGGGACTGAGTGACCAGCACCATGGCCCGCAGGTCTGGTCCTGGTGCCACGGTGACTGGGGACCAATCGATATTGCATTAGTATGATCATTCTATATGCAGGTTTCTCTCTCTTTCCGTCTGCCTCTCCCTTTCTACAGCTCTTTGTCTGTCCGAGGGCCAATTCGTACTCCCTCGTACAACTGCGTCGCACACCAAAAATAACTTGATTTTCAGCCGAAAAACTGTTATCTTCAGTGGCAAGGCAAAAATATCAATTAGGCTAAAGGGTGTGTGTCGCGTGCACGCACACGCACACACATTTTAAATGATAGTTATTTGATTGGAGAAGGTACTTTGAAGATAGGACAGACCTGACCAGGGTGATGTGTGGAGGTACCAGGGGTCTTTAAGTGCTCTTGAATGGTCCTAATGAGGGTAGCAAATGGAGACATAAAGAGGAAATGGGTACACTTTTCACTTTAGTCTGACATACCGTTGCTGCCCCCCGAAGCCCTTGAGGGGGCATTTGGAGAAGGTGCGACCATGCTTCAAATTCGCCTCCTCCCGCTCGGACTAATTGTGGGGGATATTGACCTTGGAAAGAAGGAGAGAAAGGGGAGGGGTGAAGGGTTATGGAGGTTCTCGCTTCAGAGCAGATGCACGCCAGGTCAGATTTTGGAAGGTATACCATAGGTCCCTGGGCAGCACTCATCTTAGAGGCCCTGCCCCTGTAACCAACATCCATCTACAGTACACGCACGCACGCACATTGAATAATATGCCATTAACAGCAGCCACAATATTTTAAGAAAAATAGCAAACGATTATGAAGGAAATGGCATTATAAATCTCAGAGTGGGAAAGGAGAGGAATACAGGCATAGTCTTGCGTAGCCAGATGATACAGAAATCCCCACCTACTGATGTGAAATCTAAATTCATTGAATGGGCTTGGATGCCTGAGAAAACCAGCAGCGACAAACCAACTCCCACCGCTTTGAAAACCAACCCTGATGCCATCTCATAGTCCATAGTCACAAACAGAACCACTGATTCATTTAGCCTTAACATGCATATGGGAAATGGCTATTTGACCAAAATGAGAGAATGACTTAGAAATGTTTGGTGTTTGATGTATTTTAGCTAATAGGTGCACTTGCAGGATACTTTGTTGGGTGTGCCTAATGAAGTGCTACAGAGTGGCAGCCGTGTGGGGTGTGCAGGGGAGTCTGGTGAGGTGGCCACTGGGTGTATGTGTAAATGGATACATTTAAGGTATCAGTAGAACACTATATAACCTACACAAGATTGAAGACATTCAAGGGAGTTATATTTGTCACTCATATTTGTCACTCACTCACTCATACAGGTACTGTACACCATTGGTTCTCAAAGTGGGGTCCGAGGACCCCCAGGGGTACTTAAGGGGGTTCCAGGGGGTCCCTAGCTAAATGATGGACAGGGACCAAATGGACCCTTATGGGTCTGTAACTCTGAGAGTGTACAAATCGAACCAAATGGACCCTAAAGGGTCCATTTGGTTCCATTTGTACTCTCAGAGTTAAATTAACATTGATTTTACAATAGAAATTGGGGTCCCAGAGACATACATGCCATTAAATGGGGGTCCGTAGCCCTAATGCATGTCAAGCTGGGGGTCCTTGATATTAAAATGGTTGAAAATCACCGCTAGAGAGCCGTACAAATCTTCTATTATGAGGGTCCCTAGCTTATCTTTTCAAATGGGGGTCCGCGGGCTAATAAGTGTCTATTTGGGGGTCCTTGGCACGAAAAAGTTTGAGAACCACTGCTGTACACGCACTGAAATGTTGGTGTGGCATGCGCCGCAAGACTGTGCTAACAATAATACAAGGAATCAACAAGATAATGCATGTACTGTAGATACAGAAATGTGATATACATTTCCCATACATACATACATACATACATACTGTACATACATACATACATACATACATACATACATACATACATACATACATACATACATACTTTGTAGTTTTATATGGAAGAATGTATGTTATTGTTTTTGTTGTATCCTATGTGACTGTACAGGGTACTGTATTTGTAACTTGTTTGGAAATCTTTGTCTTCCTGGAAAGATGACAATGGAAAAGTTATCCTTTTAAAGGATGTATTTACATGACGTATTATGTACATATCTATCAGGCAGCATACTGTAGAACAGGGGCCTTCGTCCATTTCCATGTCATGATGTATCCCAATGATTTTCATTAGGGTACTATGAACCCCAATATCAAATGATTCTGGCCTAGGGACATGAATGGTTTTGGCTTGATTTAAATGTCATACATTTTGTATAGAGTAGCACTCATGTTTAAAAAGAAGAAAAAAAACGTTCAAGTGAATAGAAATTACATTAAAACTGCTATAATTGACCTGAAAGACCCCTATGGTCCCATTATGGCTGGACGGACCCACTTTGAAACCCACTGGCAATCTGGCATAGTAGAACCATAGAGTAGAACATAGCAAGGCCTACCTCTTCTCCATGACTTCTGTGCAGCCAAGTCGTTGCTCAGGTCAGAATAATTTGCACTCTTCTCAGTCACTCTACTTTGAGGTCGGGGTGAGTTGATTAAGCGCTGAACAAATGTGGATTTTTATTTTATTTTGTAGCCTAGTGCCAGCTTGGAGAATTATTATTCTGAAAAATGTCACCAAATTGGCAACATTTAGGACTATACAACACGACACGGGTCTGGTCTGGACTAGACCTGAAACATGACTGTCATATACAAGCGTCATGTGAACCATGGCTAGGTCTGGACTAGTTCTATATTTAAAGCTGGAGAACACCACTCTAAAACATCTAGTTTGTTTGTCCATTTGTTTTGCATAAAGAGCTCGCGCCTCGTGTGGCCACATTGACGCCAGTCACGCCACAACAACAACACACAGGTGCTGTCATTTACAATTAGACACTGTTGTCAAATTATGGTAAGGTTTGTCAAACTGAAGCAGTGGTGTAAAGTAACTAAGTAGCCTACATTTACTCAAGTACTGTACTGAGGTATTTTTTATTTACTGGAGTATTTCCAATTTTCAGTACTTTTACTTCTAAAAGTACGCGACATACAGTAGCTAGAATCTAGCCACCCTAAAGTAACTAGATCATACTTCCTTGTCCTAGCGCGCGCTGCGCGCGTATATGTCAGCATCCCATAATAACCACAGTCTCTTAAAGGGACACCACTATAGCAACGTATCAACCTCGTGTATTACAGTGTGTTATTATAACTTAACACATACATTAACCACTTCAGCCCTATATATACTTTAGTTATTTGAAATTAGCCGATCTACAAGCTCATAACATGTGGCATCGCAAAGCGTTGTGAGCTTCTAGATCTGCTATTTTCAAATTATTTTACATTTTATTATTTTACAATTATTCTACATTCTGCATAGTGAGTAGGCTACTTTTACTTTTGGTAGGTATATTTTGATGCCAATACTTTTGTACTTTTACTCAAGTACATTTTTAATTCCGGACTTTTAACTTGCACAAGTGTTTCTACATTGCAGTATTGATTTGATACTTTTACTTAAGTAAAACATTTGAGTACTTTTTCCACCACTGGTGTTGTCAAGCAATAGGCATATGTAGTAGAATGTGATATTGCTGAAATGTACTAAGTAGCCCTAACACGAAGTGCTTTTCAAATCAGTGAATCTTATTCTTGCCATATTCAAATTAGCCTGGGCAGCATTCCATTTTCGGGTATATGATCCGGTGTGAAAAAAAGAAAAAGTGGCCGGATAGGCAGAACCGGAAAGACGTCTCACCCCAAAATAGGTCCGTGCTAATAAAATCCTTGATACGGCATTGTTTAGCTTATTTTTTAAATGTAAATGTGCGTGCACTATCCGGAGACTATTTAGCGTCGGTATTATCCCACGGGGAAATTCTATTCCATTTAAACCGCAAAACCGGATAGGCAGAACCGGAAAGAGGATTCTTTTTTCTTTTTTTTTTCAGTAGGCGTGGTCTAGACCGGATCATATGTTGTCTTCTGGAACGCAGACCAGGCTTTCCTCCGAGGTGGAAAGACTGGTGATGCGAGGTTATATTCAAATTGAGACTGTGGTGGGTTGCATGTTGTAGGAATCTTCAACGGTAGAGGGCGCTGTCCAGTGTTGCCATGTTCGCTTATTATAAGCGACTTTGGGCTTGTTTTTCTGTAAAATCACAATTGTAAATATTGGTAGTTGTTACTGGTTGCGTTTTTTTGGGGGGCTTGTTTCTAAAGTGTAACCTAGTTGTATATTTGGGCTTTCATGCAGTCTAATGTCGTTCTCAAATGTCATGTCAAGGACCCCCAAATATGTATTTGTCCACGGACCCCCATCTGAAAATATTTTGTGCCAGGTACCCCATACAAGATTTGTGTTGTTCAAATTTCAGATGTTGCAAAAATATTCCAAATATTTCACATATTTTTTCTATCGATTTTTTTAATAGCCGATCTACAAGCTCACAACGCATCGCTTCATGACACGATGTGAGCTTTATATAGATCGAAGTAAAACTGATTTTGAAACTCATTTTGTTGGGGACTCCCTGTGTCCATAGAGTTGGTGTGATCATGCGGCCTAATCGCTTGTTTCTTTCGTAAAATCTGGCAACACTGGAGCTGTCCTTGGTACTGTAGCATTGAAGAATGAAGGCCTTCACTCTGGTCCCATCTTGATATGCTATATTGCCCACTGGGCAGTAAATTCTGAACCCTTTTTCAACCACAATTGGTGTGCAGTGAAAGTCCCATGTATGACTCCTTTTCAATAATTGATCAGCTTGTTGGGTACCGGGTGTCACCTGCCACTCCATTTGTCACCCCATTTGTCAGTGAGAAATTGTCACCTGCTGTTTAAAATGGCGCTGCTGCAGAGGCAGGGATTCCTTGACCATGATTGGAATATCAGCTGTCACTCACGGAAGATGGAGCTAGCCATAAATGGCTAATGTGCTGTATGTATGTTGTGGCACAATGGCGATTGACAAAAAGTATTTTCAACAGGAAAAAAAGTCTATTTTTTTCTGTTTCCAGAACAGTGACTCCAGCATTAGAAACAGACTACATTAAAGTTAGCTAGCATGACATAAAACAGCAGACTGTAGCGTTGAGGTACTACTACTACTGCAAGCAACAAAAATGAACAAAGACCTGTTCTCCGTGAATGTATTGGAAAGGCAAACATAGCCTGTAGGTATGTCAATTGGAAGGTAGAGCTGTCTCCTCTACATTATAGCCTCTGACCTTACTTCGGCTGGAGGTGCTTCTGGTGGTTTTACATGGACCATAATACCTTGTAGTTCACCATTGTAATGCTCGCCGGAAATAGGCTATCTAGTTGAATCCAGTTTTAGTGCTGACCCATTTCTCATTAAAGTGCCTGCAAAACTTCACTATTTTTAAAATTCCTTTAAGTTCGTGTCACTTTATGTAGCAGTAACCACACATTCCTCCGATGTAATAACGCTAAACTGTATTCAGCTACAGAGACTACTGTTGCAAGGCATCATGGGAGATGTAAACCCACAATAGCTTGCTACCTAAGGTCGTTAAGGCAGCAAATCAATTTCTTTTTTTCTTTCTTCTTTTTTTTTAGATCTTTTTTTTTTTTGTCAATTTGAGTCATTATGCCAATTCTCTCCCATGTGTATAGTCCCTGTCACTGCCAACCACCACTGTTTGGTCTGGGGAGGGTGCAGACAACCACATGTCTCCTCCGATACACATGGAATCGCCAGCCGTTTCTCTTCAGATGACAAGCAAATCCATTTCTGTGGTGGGCTTCACTGCAACTTCAGACGGTGGAGAAGCGACGGCCACTGGGTAAGCTTTGCTGCTCCTCTTCCATGACCAAGTTGATGACTGGATCACAAGTTTGTGGATTCAGTATCAACATTTAGAAATGTGAAACATCCATTGAAACACCTCTGACTAATTGTCTCTTTTCCCCCCCTCGTTTGTTCATTTTCTTTTCTTTTTTAATTAGTCTTTTCTGGGATACTGTCACACTTAAGATTTCCATGACAAACAGTGAAGAGCCTCCGCCAGGGCTTAGGC
>NC_139957.1:32892955-33083404 GCF_963454915.1 Gymnoscopelus microlampas
TGTACATTTATAAGCCTCTTTATGAGATAAGATCTCGACACTTGAGCTCACGTCATACACACTGACACACTCTCGCTCGCTCGCATGCAGTGCCAGGTGCCAGGCTCGGGAATGCTTATTAGTCAATAGCAGTCGGTGTATTTGCCTAAAATTTGTGTGTGTGTGTGTGTGTGTGTGTGTGTGTGTGTGTGTGTGTGTGTGTGTGTGTGTGTGTGTGTGTGTGTGCGTGTGTGTGCGTGCGTGCGTGTGCATGCACGTCTGTGTGCGTGTGTGCGTGTGCGCACCCGTGCGTGCATGCATATGTGTGCAGAGTAATAGTACCAACCTGGAACATTACCCAATGCCAATGATTCAATGTAATCATGCACTGAATAGCGAATGAAAAATGACTGTGCCATCATGGATGTTTACTTTGCTAATACTACTTACTAATTTAAACACTGCATGGTTTTAAATACATGCATAGTAAAAATCTTTTGTGTTAATTTAAGGCAGAGATTGGACCCTTATGGGTCCATTTGTTAAATTAACACTGAGGATTTTACCTGATGATAACACACCTCCAAGGTCTGTGATATAAACACTTATCTCTAAATGTGGCATGATAGGCTCAGTGATTAGCCATCTCCTTGGTTTCTCCTCACACAAGCATGAAAGGCATCCTCGTGCAGCCCAGTAATTCTGTAATGTTCTGCTAATTACGTTTGACTAATTAGGATTCTTTTATGTGGCAATATATGCCGGGAGTTTCCCCCCCTTATTACGCTGTAGGTCCGCGCTCTGCTTCATTGACCATGATTGCATACCAAGGCCTCCGCTTTCTGTTTATTTCCTAATTAAATATTAGCTTTAACCACTTTGGGGTGATAATTAAACTATTACACCCCCACCCCAGAACACCACCCACCCACCCATTGACCGCCTCCCCCCGGAATGTGATCAAGTGAGACTCCAACCTTAATTAGATGCTCGGACATAGGTCCTTTTTTTTCTCCCAGGTTAGAAAACCAGGGCAGGATGCTTTCAACACCAAGCACATTGACTGAGATCAAATTACATCCGCCTCTAAGTACCGGATTGATCGGGGAAAGGGAAGCCCGTCTTTTACGAGCTAAGTGTTTCTGAATAGAGCTGCGGCGCATTGCTGCTCCTCTGTCCTCTCTCTCATGGCCCATAAACAGAGATCCCCTGGAATGGAGTGAGAGGGTGTAGGTGAAAAACATGGGGGGATAATTTAACGGCACACGTGTAGACGAGAGGTCCGGGGTGCACTGTGGCAAGAGACAAGATGTCTCAACAGAGAGAGAGAGAGAGAGAGAGAGAGAGAGAGAGAGAGAGAGAGAGAGAGAGAGAGAGAGAGAGAGAGAGAGAGAGAGAGAGAGAGAGAGAGAGAGAGAGAGAGAGAGAGAGAGAGAGAGAGAGAGAGAGAGAGAGAGAGAGAGAGAGAGAGAGAGAGAGGAATGGGAGGGGGGTAGGTAGCATAGTGCCTCTCTCTCTCTCTCTCTCTCTCTCTCTCGCCACACAGATGATGGATTGTAACAGTAGGGAGAACAAAACCAAGCATTCCTCATACTGTCACCACAATGAAACAGGGACATAACAGGATTTGGTCACAATGCGAGCGGAGCACTTCAGAGAGATGCCAGGCCATCATGCCACTTCTACTGGAAGTCAAAGACTCCATCCATCACGTCTAACGTCCCCTCAGCATTTGACTGGGGCTGGCGCTCGCTGTCTTCCCTGGGACTTCCCAGCGTAGCTCGCGAGTCTGTGTGATGAATTTATTGCACTGGCCATTGTTTTGCTGTTGTTGTTATTCCACTGGGGGATGGGGGGGTGTTGCACAGTAGCGGTTGTTATGTATGCATTTAGAAAGAGCACATATTTGCTTATGGCTAAAATGGGTTTTCTAAACTTTAAACAAGAGCATGTTTGATTAAGCCAAATATGTTTTTTTAAAAGCGTGTTTGGCGGTACTACATTTGTTTTGTCTACTGCAGAGCCCTTTCATTTGCTGGAGTATGACTTCATATTGTATGTATATTCTATATTAAATGACGTTCAAATTCTTAATTGTCCAAAAAAGTCCATGAACCTAAAAGGAGTGGCCATATTATAAACAAACCCTTGAAGTTCATGGCTGTTTTGTTTTTTTGTAATAAATCTTTGTTTGCCATTCTTCTGATGTGTATCCACGTGTGGTGGGTAGAACTGCAATAGGAAGTGTTTCCCCCTGTGTCCAAGAGCCAAAAGAGCAGCTCTATCTATAGGGGTGGGCTGTGCCCCAGTCGGTAACATCAAGACCCCCAGTCTCACACTACAGAAAACCAGGACCAGGGGACGAAATAGCCTACAGTTTTTTACCATGCGCAGTCCTGAATGGCTGGCTCTGGGTGATAAACATGATTGCTCCTGTATGTGATAATGTGAATATTGTGTGAGATTGTGAGAGGATGCTGGGGGTTGAGGTGTGTGTGTGTGGGGGGGGGGGGGGGGGGGGGGGGTAGAAAATGAGGGATTGGGGAGGGGAGGCTTGAAGTGGGGGAGTTGCATTCTCAAAATTAAAAGTTGTAGCCTATTAGTCTGTGTTTGGTAGCTGAGCACGCGGCCATGCCTAGCATGGCCGCTAATAGGAAAAGATGTGTGGAAGTGTATGATTTATGGTTGCACGCAAGCAGGGGTGGAATAATTTGGTGCAGAACGGGTACTTACTGAACGGCAACAACTCGGCTACTTATCCGTACTTTCTGGTGATAAATTAGCTCTTGTTTAAAGTAGCCGGAGACCCATTTTTCATTTTGATTACTACACTTGATATCTCTTTCTTTCTTACTCCTTCTCTGTCAGCAGTGGTTCTTAGCATTTCTTTGCGTATGGAGGCAGTGTGTTCCAGCAACACACTCCATTCAGCATAGGCGCTGCTCTTTAACCCCTGAGTGACTGGACAGTACTTGGCCTGTATAAAGCTGTGCTCCTTCCTGTCCCACCTGTCAATGTAAAAACTCTGTAATGTTGTTAATTGTAAATCGGCCCTACATGGCCAGAGCGACATGGCTGTCCTGCTGCCAGCTGGAGGTAGGGCTCCTGTCAATCAGTGGCCGACCCCTGCCCGGACCTTCCCCTGCGTAGACAAGGTTCCCATTGATCCCCCCATCGCCCCTGTGACAGGAATCAGCCTCTGTGGGGGAAATAAGCAGGAGAAATATTAAGTTATAAGGCAGCTCCCAATCAATAAACAGAGCTGGGAGCAGGGGAGGGCAGGGCCAAGTCCCCATGGCAGGAGCCCCACAAAGCTGGATGGTAATGCGATTGAGGACCACAGATCACCCCGAAGACCTGCGGCCAGAGTCTCCCCCCCACACCCCCCACCTCTCCCTGACTGAGGCCGTCACGCGGTGCCCAACGCCAAGTCCTGTAGCGTGGGCTCCTGCTGTCCTCTTGCTTGGCACTGCCACCCATGCCAGTGCCCAGGCAGAGCTGGACCATCTACAGACAGCATAAATAAAACATATGAGAGCCGTAATGAGGAACAAGCTCCGGGGCCAACAGGGCTGTTCTACAGACCGGTCCAATGAACCCCGCCGTGGCCCTGCGTTGTCAGCTGTATCAGAAAGATCCAACGGCTCCACCTTTAGTTCTAACGAAGAGCTGCACTGTGACATTGACCACGCTCGCTTTTCATGTGCCTGCAAGTCCGTTGGGCTGAATGGGTTGTTTGTACGCGCGTGTGCCCCCTGCATGGCCCGGGGGTTTAAGAGCTTGGCAGGTGTCAGTACTTATCTTAGCCTTCCCTTTGTGGTCAGGACAACAGAGGTGGTGGTGCAGGGCCCTGCCTGTCAGCCCCCTCCCCTGTTAGGCCCAGAGGGGGGCCGGGGCACAGGGGGGCAGCAGGGCAGCTTGGAGTAGAGGGCCCGCGGTCCTGCAGGGCCGGGTCTCCAGGGCCCGCTCTCCTCCACCCCGACCGGCGCCGCTGACTGACAGCTATCTTCCAGCTGCGGGACACGCACCCCGGCAACCCGCCGCTGATAAAATGTTAATGTAATTAACAGATAATGGCTGTTGTTTTTAGCTGTCAATACTCAGACTGGGAAGGGATAAAGGATTGGAGCTCCACAAAGTCACATTCAGATATCTGCCAGCCATTGTAGAATTCAATTATTTTTGCCAACACAACCCCCACCTGTCTTCAGCCAGCTAACCTCCCACCCCCTCGCCATTACGGGGCCCCCGTCCACCTGCCTTTTATCGCGCAGAAGCACACGCGTGATCATCTTCACGTGATATTGACACTGTCTTACGGCTGTTCCCCACTGTTGTAGGGGTTGGTGGGGTGGGTTGGGGGGGGGGGGGGGACTGAAAGACAGGCTTGGTCTCTGGCCAGCCATTGTTAACTTTTTTTCATATTCAGGCACGTCTCACTACTTGCCGGTTTGAGATCATAAATCATGTGACTGAGGCAGGCAGCCACTGGGCCCCTCTCACCTCGGACAGCGCGCTGGTCGGGTACAGACGCACGCAGCCAGCCAGCCAGCCCGCCACAAGACAAATGTATTTATATTTGAAACCAAAAACACGGACGCCTATCTGGACGTCGGCCCGCCTGACTATTCTGGTATTTTAATAAGTATCAAGCCCAAACAAGATTAGGCGCTTCCAGTTTACGAAATGTCAGTGAAGGCAGCGCTATCACTCATAATAAATGGGCTTATGCAAACAGTGGGGTTTTTGCCATGCATAAGAGCTTGTTTGGTGTGCACCACGGTGATGCTGTATGCTGATATGCAATTATTCTAAAGAGTATCAAAGTTCAGGTGTGAGTCTAGCGTCTTGCTGTAGCAGCGGGGGATGCTCTGAGCAGCTACAGATTACCACAGGAATATTCCATGAATAAACAGAGAGGAAACTCTGGGACGATAAGGAGGAACCTGGACGTATGATAAAATACATTCCATAATGGATGGTTCTCTGTGTATTCATATTTTGTTTTTTGGTGTATACTATCTCAGCAGCTGATATGAGTGATAATGGGCAAAAGCGTTGGCTTTAGCTGAGATTTCTCTTAATGACTCCACAACGGAACTTTGATCCGTCCATCTAAAGTGTTTGTGCTCCTGCTCTCTAATTAACCCACTTTGTATCTGCTAATGACACCTAATTATCATTTGTGTAACAAGATTGCTCTCATTGCCGTAATGAGAGAAACTCCTTCGAATGTTTGTGCCGCTTGCAACCGGGTTTCGGCTGTTATTAGAAGAATGTTTATGCAATCACGCCCCTAATTGAAGTGTTAATTAAATCAGGAATACCGTTTTGCTGAACAAAGATGCTAACAACACAAGTAGCGGGAGTTGTGCTTAACGGGCATAACACCGCCTCCCCACAGCAACCGTCACTATAGATACCCTTCAGACCCCCCCCTCCCCCTCCCCAACACCCACACCAGGGGAACTAAGACCAATCAGAGTTGATTGGCACTTTGACTAGCTAGTGAAATCAGGCCGCTCCCACCCACTGCTTCAATGTTAATTGCCATGCACGAGGAAATGGGAGGGCCGCTGGCCCTTGACCTTGTCTTACTCGTCAATATCCACACAACACAGGATGAAGGGGATCTCAGGTGACCAGATACACACACAGCGGGGTCCAACGGAAATATCAACAGTCAGCAGGCAGATTATACAGTACGATGATAGTACAGTAATATAGGGAAGGAGGTTTTAGAAGAAAGTTCATTTTGTGTTGATTTATAATGTATTTATAAATGTTGATGAGGAGTGATGAATCCCATTTTTTGTACTTTTTCTGGTTAAAATATGTTATAAATGACTGCACAAGTAGCTACTTATTGAATTTCTGAAACATTTTACAGATCATAGAAATTATGATTATCACTGGATGTACTTACAGTGATTATAATTTCAATTGCAACTTTATTAAAATGTCTCTGTTCATTTTCATTTGACTGCATATGCTTTAAGTTTTGGCAAGGCAACCAAATCTAATCAGATGGTATTACTTACTTACAGTATTCATTCTTTCTGTGCAAAAGACGATAGGCTACATCATTAATTAATTATGAATCAGTAACTGAATTCATGCTGAAATGTACCTGTCATGTTTTATATTCATATATCACATAAGCTGTGTAACTCAGTTATTCAATGTATCAGCATGTCCCCTGTTGCAGCTCTTTTACAGAGATGTTGTTTACAGTGTTGCCATGTCTACTTATTAATTATAAGCGACTTTGGGCTTGTTTTTCTGTAAAGTTGCTTGCAAATATTGGTAGAAATGGGGATTTCTTATTTGGGCTTGTTTCCTAATGTTGTTAAACCAGTAGTTCTCAAACATTTTCATGGCAAGGACGCGTTGTGAGCTTGTAGATCGGCTATTTTCAAATAGCCGTAGCCTAGTCGCTTCTTTTGGGCTTGTTTTCATAGACCTGCTTGCGTATTTCTCTCGCAAAATCTGGAAACACTGGTTGTTTACTGTTGCAAGTTCAGGGAAACGTATTAATATGGAGATACAGTTTGTCTCTCCACTGTATTGTATATCATTCACAGATGTTGACTCCTGTAGAGGGACAATCCATTCACATTCAGTCTTTACCTTCACTGCACAAAGCCGTGTTAATTGTTTTGCGAACCCTCACAGGTCAATTTTTTTTACTTTCTGGGTTAAATTAACAGGACTTTGCCTTGTTTTTTTAGCTGACCCATAGCGGTCCATTTTTACACTCAGATTATTTATTTACATGTTTTTTGCAGTGTTCCTTTTTAGGCAGACCCTTATGTGTATGTCTGAGTAAAATGAACGCCTGATTTTGCAGTGTTCCTTTTCTCCTCTCAATCTCATTTCATACCCCAGTCATTATGTCTCTCGAAGAGGGCCCATCGGCCCTGATTAATCTGCTGCTTTTAATTTAATGAGAGGTCATTCACATATCTGATCACAATGGCTGCAGGAATCAATGATAGATAGCCACTTGGCAGAAATACTGGAGAGAGAAAAAAGAGAGAGAAAAGAATTGAATGTGTTAAGACTTTATTGCATATTTCTCCTCCATACTGTAAATCTGGGCATATTGTATTACTGTGCATAAAATGTCTTTCTCCAGCCTTTTAAAAGACTACAGTAGAAGATTGTTTCTTGTACAGTATTATATTCTTACGTTGTCAGCCATTTGGATGCAGTGCACAGGCGTGGGATAAGGTGAGTGTTGTGACTGAAATAGTGAGTTTGTGTGCGTAAAGATTACTCTATACAAGATAGGTCATTCAATAGCACATCATCGTACAGTACACACATCTCCAGAGAGGGAGAGGGGCCTGATTTATACTTTGTCGTACAGTTGTGCCACGTGCCGAAAATAGCAGATTTACAAGTTCACAACGCGTCGGATCCGTGTCACGTTGTGAGCTTGAAGATCTGCTATTTTCCGCGCGACACTGTCATATAACGAAGCATAGATTTGGCTTGAGAGATAGCATGTGTTCACACAACACACGCAAGCGGACGGACACAAAGAAAAACGTTCAGTTAGGAGTTTATGAATTGATTTCTTCCGCCCTATGAAGTCCACGTCTTCCTCTCTGAATGCAGTAATGTGTCCACTTGACCTTTCCTGGCATCTCTGTTCTGGTGAATTGACTCCTAAGTGTTTGGCCCTGGCCTTTTCACCGCCGGGGGTGTCCTCCCGTCTGCAGTGTGGCCGGGCTGGCAGACATCAGCAGCCTGTCAGCACGTCACATTCACTCACGCACGCACGCACATATAGTCACACACATGAGCATGCTGAGGAAGAAGCCTCCAGAATAGCACAATGCAAACAGATCTGCTCAATTAGGGCCATTGCTCAGGTATAGATGTATATACAGTATAACAACAGGCAGGTTGAAAACAAGGTGTCGTGTGGGAATATTGCGTGAAGTTTCACTTTAAAGCCACAATCTGGGATCTCGTTTTTTTTTTAAATATATTTTTTGGCTTTTCCGCCCTTACTGATAGTACACAGTGTAGAGCATTGGTTCTCAAAGTGGGGTCCGGGGACCCCCAGGGGTCCTTGAGGGAGTTCCAGGGGGTCCCCAGCTAAATTATAGATTAGGCACCAAATGGACCCTTATGGGTCTGTAACATGGGTCTGTTACAATATAAATTGCGGTCCAAGTGATAGAAATGCCATTATAATGGGGGTCCGTAGCCCTAATGCATGTCAAACTGGGGGTCCTTGAAATTAAAATGGTTGAGAATCACTGCTAGAGCCGTACAAAATCTTCTCTTATGGGGGTCCCTGGCATATATTTTCAAATGGGGGTCCGTGGGCTAATAAGTGTCAATTTGGGGGTCCTTGACATGAAAAAGTTTGAGAACCACTGGTGTAGAGGAAACAGAGAGAGATGGGGAGTGACACACAGCAAAGGTTGTCGGGATCGGGATCCGAACCCGTGCAGATCCCACTATGTTTAGCCCCTCACAATCTGGGACTTCTGATGAATACAATTCTGGTCGACCAATGTCATAAAGTTAATTGAAGCAGATGGCGTATGTGCAGTAATCTTTATTGTAGTTCGGACATCATTAATTACCTCTCTCCATTGGGAGAGGGGTAAAACAGACATATGACTTAGGATTTTACCTTTACAATCTTTTTTTGTATTTTTCTCCACAATTTTGTCATCATCAATTAACCCCTCCCCCCCATTAGTAATGCACTCTCACAGTGAGCTGTACAGCTAATTGTTGGCCTAGGGAGGGTGTCCTCTGATATACATGGATTCATGCAATCTCTTCACATGACAGGGAGAGTGTACAGTATACGTGCATCTGTCCCAGTTCACACTATCTGTCCCAGTTCTCTTCCCGACTGAACAGGTATCCCAACCCATAGGAGTTGCTAGTGCTGCAACAAATAACACAATCCTCTGCCGGCTTCCCACCTGCATACATACATTGACAACTGTGTTCGTTGGAGTGCTGCCTGGCCAAGCCGGAGGCACCATTGCTGGTCAGCGAACAAGGTCTGCTGTTGGCATGGTTTAGTGTTTTATCTTTTGCCACGCAGCTAAATTCTGAATTTTACAGAAATTTTACTCTGAGAGTCTTGTAAAGCATGGTTCTTGGTAGACCCAGTTTTGTCCTGTCTGGTTCTGTTCAGGTACACAAGGAGATTAGGCTAAATGGGACATGTGTATAGAGCGCCGTATATTTGCTGCCATCACATTTCCTGGTCTTTGTCCAAGTGCCATCTCGGGTCTGCGGACCGTCGTGGCGACGAGACTGGTCAGTGACACCGGGGTCCCGGGCATCTGAACTGGCATCTGCTGTGGACGGGAGCAGAAGCGCAGCGGCCGCCCTGTCCTCGCCGTTGGCCCCCGCCACCGTACCCCGCTCCCACCCTCTGCTGTCTGTCACGCCCAGCGCCCTGCAAAGTTAATTGTGAACTGGAGTGGCGCGTCGGGGCCCCTCTCTCAGTAAGCAGCCCCTAATGACAGCCAGAGAGACAGCTACACATGTTCACTAGCTCTCCCTCTGGAGGAGGCTACAGATAGCGTTTTGCGGCACAGACACTGACCTGTCACAGAGCTGTCAGCAGCCAGCCTGTCTGCCACGCGGCCCAGCACGCTGCTTCCCCCTGCTATCCCAGGTGCGCTGCTGACAATCGCAACCACCGCCCCCCACCCCACCCCACCCCGCCCCGCCCCACTCCGCTCCGTCCTGTCGGATGCTCTGCCAAGCCTGCTGCTGCAAAAAATTCATTAAAGCCTCGTCCTAATCGGGGCTCGGCCACTTCATTATCAACACACCTATGAGACGCGGGACATAAATAAAACACAGTGCGCGTTTCATGTTGTGAATGGCTGTGATGAAGTTATATGCAGTGATGGTGGGGCTGAGACACCACAACATGGTTGCTTCATGTGTCAAACGCTGTGGAGTCTATTATAGCCAGGCCCAGGTCCCCTTGTATACACAATGAAATCTGGAGTGTTAAAGTAACTCGGAGTGTAAAAATGGAACCTTATAACTCTCCAGATTTTCCAGCAACTCGTTATATTCGTTAATATCGTTTCTCGCTCACTCCTCCCTTCGTTAAGGAGACTCTTGAGGTGTGCACTTTGTGTTTATGAAGGATTCTCCTGGTGGCGTAATGGTGCTCAGCACAGACGTATGGAACACATGTGCTAATATCTCCTCATAGGAGCCCAAATGAGCCATTACAGGAGCTAATCTGAGAGGCACACTCCATTCAGCTCCCCATCTGCCAGCCACAGCGCTGGGAGCCTCGGTGTGTTCCTCCTGAGTGCAGCGCCGGGATGGATGGGCCAGATGGAAAACAAACCGTTAGCGCTGAGCCACTGACCATGGACACGGTAACATGCAGCGCTAGCAAAGGGAACGACGGCGGAGACGTGAGATACGGTCCGCCGACGGACAGGTCACCTGGCAAAGGTATAGGCATGAGGTTTAGGAGAATTCACCCGACCACACTCCACCCAATAATTAAGCTTTTGACACTGGTCTGTGTGCAATACCTGTGCTTAAACAGAGCCCGTTGCTATTTACACAACTGCTACACAGATACTGTAGGTACAGTGTCTACATGGCGGTTGGGGCGGGCCCTCTTTCCCGCATCCTCTACAATCTCCCAACTCCTTCCACACTCTCAACCCTTTGGAGAGGAAGAGGGGCTCCCGTCTACCTCTGGGGGGAAGAAGACATATAACATTAATGGTATCCTTTAACATCTCCTTAACCCCAATCCCCCCAGCCTGCCCGGGATCCTCCAATCCCCTCCGTCTCTGCCACGATCCCCCTGCAGCCATCCGCAACCCCCACCCACAAACCCCCTGCCCGGGGTCCCCGCTATACCTCCACACCCCCCTCCAGGCTCCGCTCCCTGGGGGCCTGTTTGTTTCCCTGCCAGGGGCACAGGCGGCAGAACACTGATGAGGTGCTCAGGCCACCGTGAAATGCACCATAACCTGCCAGCGCGGCGGCCTGGTGAGATTGCCGTATTTACTTTTTAATCTGGGCGCCTTAATACATGCGATAAAAACTTTGTCACATTAGATGGTGACAGATGGGCCCGGAGATGTTATTACTGGTCGGGTGGGGGTGAGAGGAAGGTAGGGAGGAGGGGGGGGGGGGTCGTTGGGAGGAGCGGGCTGGGGAGCAGAGGGCGGGGAGGGAGAGGGGGCCGAGGGGGGGGGAGCAATGCCCCCAATCACGATAATTTTTCATCACCCCAATTACATTGTTGAGTGCGTCTCGGCAGTGGCACGTGCACACACCCAGCCGCCGCCGCCGCCGCCGCTGCTGGGAAAGAGAGAGCGAGGGAGAGAGACATAAATAAAGATAAAATGAGGTGCCCTAGGTCTCCCATCCCGCTGACTATTCCTCTGCCATCTCTCCAAACTGATGGAGGCCCGGTTTAAATGAAGGCTAAATCTTATTTAGATAAGAGGACTGAACTGCTGCCCGGGAACGAGAGCATCATTGTTTGTTACTGATGGCTGGAGAGGTGGAGAGGAGGAGGGGAGGAGGGGAGGAGGGGGTGGGGGAGCAAGGCTAGTCTTTGCATGTTTTTATGCTATAAGAGAGATTGAATGTTGTTTGTGCGTGTGTGTGTGTGTGTGTGTGTGTGTGTGTGTGTGTGTGTGTGTGTGTGTGTGTGTGTGTGCGTGTGCGCGCGCGCGTGTGTGTGTGTATGGGGTGGGGTTGGGGGGGGGGGGTTGGCCGTACAGACTAGATACGAAGAGTATCTGTCACTGTATATACATTTGCCAGTATGGGTTTGGGCTTTCTAAGTGTGCATTTGTGAAGTGAGTCTCTTGGCAATAAAATTTCATTGTAGCATATCCATCCCAATGTCTTTCCCTATCTTCAGCTCAGCTGCATATTGCATGGAACACACAGTATCAAAATATACAGTAGCTGTTGTTTATAGGCCATCTTTATTACAGCATGTGGCGCGGCTGAACATCAAAACGTGCGCGCATGTATTTGTGCGTGCGCACGTATGTGCGTTGCACACGCGCCTATGTACAGGACCTGGGCGCGTTGCACAAACATTGAGCTGTTTGAGCACTCACCAATCAGCTGTCTGGAGTAGCACAAGTTTAGTCGACTGTTTTCCTTTTTTAATTGTTGTGGAAATTAAATCAGAGTGTTTGTGACATGAATGTTGTTGGTAATGGGAGGCTGCGAGCAGCTGGGAGAGCGTGGGCCTGCGCGTGCATCATTAGGAGCTCAGAGGCTCCCGGGCTCCACGCTAGCGTAAGCCGCTAATGAAAAGAATGTAGTCACAGATCTCATTTTTCAGGCAATTCTTGTGTAAACTGGAGATTTTCCAGTGTATGCACTGTGGAGCAGGGGCCCCACATAAATCACACAGGCTGGCTGCCTCCAATGAAAGAGAGAGAGAGAAGGGGGGGGAGAGGGGGGCGGGGTTCTGAGCACATGCTAACCACACAGACATATGCTGCAGGAAACTGGAAATCTGCAGTGGCACAGGGAGAGAGAGAGGGAGGGAGAGAGAGAGAGAGAGAGAGAGACGCAGTACCTATACACCTGTCCCCCCCCCTCACACACACACACACACACACACACACACCCCTCCCCATCTCTTCTAGCTCTCTATCCATCTCCACAGCGCTGTCCGACAGCCCAACCCCCATACTGCCTCCACACACACACACACACATCCCCTCCTACCCCGCAGGCAAACCAACCAGCAAACGCCTGCATGCAAGCCATTGAAATGGGTCATTTTTTAATTAAATACAATATTAATTACTGCGAGCATCATTAGCGATATGTGAGATTTGACTAATTAGTGTAATAGTTTTGGAGTCACGCTCATTAAATATGAAAATTACAGCAGTAGAAAGGATTGGTTCCATGATCAATCTTGTATGGACAGAGAGGAAATGATTTAGAGAATAGCTTTTACTGTACAATTAACTCCATTACAACCTGCCAGGCAAGAATAAAGAGAGTAGGGAATTTGGTGTGCGTTAAGAGTTTCTCACAAGTGCTGCCGCTGGCTGCTGCTGCCTCTCCCTCCCTCCCTTTCAAATGCAATCTTTATGCCTGTAACCAGACGAGACACTCGCCCAAGTACCCAGTAGCCTCCAGAGAAGACCTACTCCTCATCATCCACTCCATTAAGACAGCCGCTAAATGGAAGACTTGTTGATCCAATCTATTTGACTCTTGTATGTTAGCCCCCCCCCCCCCCCCCCACACACTCCCAGCTTCGAGCTTTAAACACAATTTAAGGTGGGGTGTGTGGGAGGTGGGGGGGGCTCTGTTTATGAGACTGCATGTTGTTCTGTAGTAATTGGCGCCTAATCTGCATTCCATGCCCCAAAACTTGGATCTTGAAACTGTGAAGCTATTCATTTCCGTATACAAAAGAAATAAAATAATCGTGTACAGCATTATTATGTCAGACAAGAGGACATGTTAAGTGATTTGAGATTTAGTTCTCATCTTTATCCTGGAAGGAAAACAAAACAAAACACAATATTCATTGAAATGTGTGACTGTTAGTCGCCAAAGAATTTCTGTAGTCGAGGGCAGCCCTAGTGTAAAGAAATGCGATGATGCCCAGTGAATTATTCATTGCTGGAAAGAATCTATGGACAATCTCCAAAAGTGTGCTGGTGGGCACGGAGCTCTGGTGTTGTTGTTTGTGAGGATCAGGCTGTCTCTCCACTGGCCTGATGAATACATTGTATAGGACCATGGCCAGTGAGCAGAGCACTGCTAGTCTCCTGAACCATTTCAATGGCTAAACAGCGAGCAGTGGACATTGGCACTTTTTTCTGGAGTGGGCTTTGTGTGTTCAGCATATCAAAGCTGTGAAAATAACCATGTTTACCATGACTCCCCTCTGTCCAGGTGGTCTGTCATATCTGGACCCCCCGATCGGATGGCACACACTGTGGGCCCATCACTGTGGCATCTGCAGAGGGGGAACGCCCCACCCTGGCACCACAAGTGTGTGTTGGTTTTAATAGGAGCGATGACAGCCGTGGCAAAACAAACAATTAAGATACCAACCTCATTCACATTTTGGCTGCTGCTCGAACAAACTTGAAAAACTTGTCTACTCGTCAAATGGAGATAGTATAGTCTTTCAGCCGCAAGCTGAGAAAGGATGTCCCTGTTATTACTCATTTCACACTAATCGATAAATGATTTATACCTTCACATAATTCACCAGATTAAATAATCTTAATTTTAATTATTAAATTAATTTATGTTAATACATCGATTCAACTCAATCTATATTTTGTTCATCAAACTTCTATGATTATTTTATTATGTATACACTTCTTCACATTAACCCTGGCATCCCTATTTTGTGCAACGAAAAAATAAATAAAGGTTTAATAGCTAGAATAGCAAATCTATTTGATCTTATAAATGGTCTATTTTCGCTGTTTGGCGTACAACAGAGTACATAGGGCTTAAGTGGTCAAACGTACAGTATTACAATATTATGGCATCCATGTGTCAAAAAGTTAGAATAGTTTTCTGCCTGTGGTGTTGGTGTGTACAAGACAAAATGAGATGATAATATTCATCCGGACCGGCTCTCCATTGTTCGTGACCTTGTACCTAGGATGCCTTTGCGAGCCTCTGCTTGTATATGTACCATAAACATTTCCCCCTCTTTGAATATATGCAATAATCCTATCTCCAGCCCCACGAATACCGGCCCTCCATATTATTGTAATGCTAACCTCCAGACTGCATGGCTGATAGACAATACTTTATCACAGCTTTGCCTTTTTTATGGGTCTGGTGTCGCTTTAAAATGATTGCCCCTGTTTTGATCTGATTAATTTTGTGTGAGCACAAACAATTACTTTTCATCTTTATCTGCTCAAGGAATCACCCCCTTTTTATGGGTATCATTTATTACAGGTCGACAGCTACTTGTTTATTAGAATTTCAAGCAGCCTATCGCGGCCGAGATCTCCCACGGTCTATATTTACATTTCAACTTCAGCTAAACAGCCATGACAAACGCACACACAGCAAAGGGCCGAGCATGGTTGGCCGCGCGGTTCATTTTCATACCGCCTCCTCGCAGGGCAGACAGACTGGACTTTATGCAAAAGTTCCTGACACAATGGCAGAAGGTGCTGAGCAGGAGAGAGAGGGAGAGGGAGAGAGATAGAGAGAGAGAGAGAGAGAGAGATGTAGAGAGAGGGTGAGATAGATGGAGTAAGAGAGAAAGTGTGTGTGTGTGTGTATGGGTGTGTTAAGCCTGATTTATACTACATCACACAACAGTGTTGCACGGCTAAAATAGCTGATCCACAAGCTCACAATGCGGCGCATCCGCAGCGCATTGTGAGCGTGTAGATCAGCTGTTTTCGGCACACGACACCGGCACACGACGGAGCGTAATTTTTGGCATGAGAGCGGGTTGACTGAGTATGTGTTTGAGCTTTCAGGTGAGTGTCCATCACTCAGGGATAGAGGATATGGGTTCATGGCCCCTGGAATCCATCCGTGGCACGGGGGTCTTCTCCCTGAATATAAATGTATGTGTGTGTGCCACGGCCAGGGCCACTTTTGACAAGCCAACAGCTGTTAATTATGAATTGGCCTGTGGAGAAGGGAGACAGGCTGGTGAATATGCAGAAGTGAAGGAGCGCGCCGAGCCCGTGGAACACAAGTGTCAGACCCCCACTGCACCCGGAGTGGCAGGGGTTGACCTGGGTGTCAATCACCAGTAGCCCCAGCCAAGCACCGGGACAGGGATTGCTTGGAATGGACCCAAAAAAACGGATTCTGATTCACACTGAAAATAAATGAGGGGGGGGGGGCTAAATGTTTTCCCGGCAAACATTTCTATGTGGACAGAGTTGACCCGAGACCATAGATTTAGTATAAGTTCAGATGGAGTCACATTCGCTCTACAACGGGCAATATCCTGGGAAACCTTTACGAAGGAATAGCTGGTAAAGTTGAAGTCGAAGTATGTTCTGTCTGGCGTATTGGTTAGCCAGTCACAGTGTTTATACTGTATGACCCCCACTGAAGATGACATCATTACTGGGACTCTTAAAGCAGTTTTATATACCTGTGTGTGTGTGTGTGTGTGTGTGTGTGTGTGTGTGTGTGTGTGTGTGTGTGTGTGTGTGTGTGTGTGTGTGTGTATGTGTGTATGTATATATATATATATATATATATATATATATATATATATATATATATATATATATATATATGTATATATTCTTCTCTGCCTGTATTTCTTCACTTTTTTATTTATATATACAGTATATGCAAACGCACACACCTCCAGCCAAGGTGGGGAGCCTTGTAAAGCAGTCTTTCACAGTAGGACCAGGGTTAACAGGGGAGGAGTGGGGGCTGTGTCTGTAACGTCAGGAATATCTAGAGGAATTTTAATTAATTTTCCGCTCTTAGCAGCTGAATCTGCGTTAATTTCCCCCTCAAGGACTTTTATAAATTTCATCATTAATAAAATCAGACATTCAATTAGTCCCAAAATCCAGATTGCCAACTGTTTCATAACAGTCCTGGTGAGTCCCTTTTTTATATATATATGGTTGGGTGAGAAAAAGTTAAAACTAATTTCATTAATCTAATTGTCATCACTTCAAACCGTCTCTTAATTAGTACAAATTAATATGATTAATCAAAATAATGACAAAAACTCATTCAATTACAGGTTTTCAATGGCAAGTGGATGTGTTGGGGGTGATAGGGGGTATAAAGAATGAGGGCGGGAAGCAGAGCCGCCTGCGAGCGACAGGATTGGTCCTGATTATTCATATGACTGACAGGTTATCAATCACGCCACACTTTTAATAAAGGCTGCTGGAACTTCAAAGGGAGGTTGGGCTCAGTTGTCTCCTATCTTGTTTTCTTTCTTCTCGTTCCTCTGGCGCTCTCCTTATTCCACCATGAAATATGGTGCTCCTTCCATCGGCTTGAGACACACATTCTAATGAAGAGAATGGTGTGTATTAAAACAAGGATGAACTCATCCATATGTAGATCAAATGACAGCAGTGCAATATGCCCAGCCCCCCAACTACACCGTCATTGTGGGGGGAAAAATGGCATACATTTACGCGTCTGAATGCTATCACTTCATTTTCATTTTGTCTCTGTGTTTCGCCTTAAAACCGGCGGCGAGACGCGCTGCTCCCTCCCTCGTCGCCTCGTCCTATCTCCCCACAGACGTATACGGATCTGAGAGATGCCTGCTGCTTCGCTTTCAATCGGGGACACCGATCTAACAAAGCAGGAGAGCAGAAGCATGTCACCATTTGTCACATGCCAGTGGGGCACACAAGCCCGAGCAGCAGGTACACCCCCCTGGGTGTGCAGCAGGGGCCAGCCGGGGATACAGCTGCCAGTCTCAGGAGGTTCCCCCCCCCTCTCGTGCCCTGCTGCTACCCCCTGTTCCCTGGGACCAGCCACTAGGATGTCCCCTGCTAGTAGTATGTGACGACCTGACCTGTGATCCACCCATCTGGATGGAAGGCCCCCCTCCCCCCCAGGAAAAGAAGCCTGATCAGCAGGTCCATCTGGGGATAGAAGACCCCCCCCCCCCCACTGGAGACAGGAACCCAGGAGTCCCCAAACAAAGTGTCCCTTCTCCAAAGGGCTCCATCTTCAGGATTGCTTACTCACTACTTCCGCACACAGCACAGAAGTGTGTCGCTTGGATCTTTTTCCCACCACAGCATTGGTGTGAGTTGCGTTCATCTCCCACCGCAGGTGAATCCGGCCAAAAAACCCTGCGAGAACGTTTAGCAAAAAAGCATCGGCATATAGATACATATGTTATGTCTGTGTGACGGCGCTTATCATGCAGCTCAGGGGCTCTCATTCCTTATACCCAATGGATATATCTCACACGGCATTGGAGCCGTGTCTGATGCATATCTCAGTTGACAGGAGAGCCGGAAGCCTGCGGCATGACAGACATGTAAAAGTATACGCTGCATACCCATGTGCACTGAGCAACGCTTTTAAGTTCCTCTACTTGGCCTTTAACCACTTGAACCCTATTATACTTCGTTGACCGGGGTCCCCCAGGGCTCTATACTAGGTCCGCTCCTTTTGTCCCGCTGAGTCCCTCAAATCTCTTCGGCAAAAATAGCAGATCTACAAGCTCACAAAGCGCCACAACGCGAAGATCTGATGTTTTTGCCAAATATTTGCAGGAAGAGGTACGCTGGGGGCTTGGGCTTCTTCACTGATGCAATTGTTTTTTTCGACCCCTGTGATTAAGGGCCATTGTAAGTGATGCAGAAGCAGTCAGTCAGTGGTGCAGTTCTGTCGGGGGACACTGCAGCCACATGGGACGGCATATGGAGCCGTTTCCTCTTCTCTCTCCAGCACTTTTCAGACATGTCAGTTGAGCCCTAATCATGCATTTTTCTGCATGAGGGGAGGACTGGAATATCTGTGCAGAGCTGGACTTCTGTGCCCTGCCCCCCCCCCAAAAGGCACTCAATCAATAATGCTTAACACCACAGTATGTATAACACACAAATGCACGCACGCGTGTGCACACACACACACACACACACACACACACACACACACACATGTGCATGTGCATACAAACACAGACAGACATATAACACACACACAAACATGCAGGTGATCATGTAAACAAACACACACACACACACACACGCACGCACACACACACACGCGCGCGCATGCACGTGCACACTCACACACACACACGCAGGCACAAGCGCACACATTTGCACAAACGCACAGAATACCTCTGTCCTGGGTGTGAAAGAGCCCAGACTTATTCTGACAATTATTCAAGTCAACATGGCTTTAAACCTTCTCCTTATTGTCGTCATGCCTTTTAATTAGAGGAGAGTAGGTATAACAGAGGATGGGGTGGGGGGGTATACCTCTATAGTTTAGCCTTCCACAGGCTCACGGACAAAAGGGGCATTTTTCAAGGTCTACAACCCCCCAACCCCGCACCCCCCCGCATACCCCACCCGCATGCACACAGCCATCTCTTACTCCCCATCCACCCTTGCGAGGGAAGCACAGCCTTCCGTGTGCATAAAGTCGAAATAAACTGCGGTCCATATTTTCATTGGGGAAAGTGAACCCAATTTACACGCCGCTCCATTGGAGATGTGCGCTCTACCGTACCCCAGCCAGTAATCTTGCCCAGATTCCCCCTTTGTGTCCTGCATTATTGTTGAAATAAATAACCTTTCACTGCAATCAGTGTGGGGATCTTCACTTAAATTATCGCCCCGCAGATAGCTCACTCATGATCTGCTTCTATATCCATTAACTATCCTGGAAAGTGATTTATTGGTGAAGGGTAAGGGAAAAAAAGAAATGGAGAGGAGAGGGAGACAGAGTGGGTTCAGTTAGACAATAGTGCCCTCTACTGTTTGTAACGCAGATCACCCCGAGCATGGGACCACAGCAGGAGTTGGCATTGAGACCACTCTACGTACCTTTCACATGTGAAAGCCAGTTCTGTATGATTGGCTTTTCTGAAGCTGTACCTGACCACACTGATTCATAGCCTATGGGTTGGCTTTGAGAGAGTTGAGGGTCAGTTTGACAAAAGAAACACAAAATCTTTAGCCTGCCATCAGCATGGCTATTAAAGGGCAAGACCACTTTGGTAGAGGTCTGGGTTGTGCAGTTACCTTGGCATGATAATTGCTCCATTGATTGATAATTCAAAATATGCTCCTCATTGACTTAAATGAATCAACTGTTTGCGTTCGTTTATGTGCTAAAAGAGTGACTTTTAGAGCTGTTTCAGCATACAATGTAAGTCAATGAGGAGCATATTTTGAATCAGGAATTTCTTGATTTCTTGTCCACCTTTGGAGTTACATCATGGCAAGGTAACTACATAACCCAAACCTCTACCAAAGTGGTCTTACCCTTTAACCCATTAAAACTGGGAAAGCATCTTGTCATTTTAATGCTAAAATCGCATTGGCTATTCAAAAATAGCAGATATACAAGCTCACAGTGGCGCGCTGTGAGCTTGTACATCTGCTATTTGAAAAATCTTTAAAGTGTGAGAACTCGCTGATTTAGAAGGCATTTGTATAGAATCGGCCTCAGGTCTTAATGGGTTAAGCATCGCTTTATTGTGAAAGAGTGCTAGAATAAAGGTTCATTACGCATGTACCTTCTCTCACCAACAACAGAAGCCAGTATCTCACCTCCCTCCCTTCCTCCATCCATCCCTCCATCCCTTCATCCATCCATCCATCCCTCCCTTCCTCCATCCATCCCTCCTTCCATCCCTTCATCCATCCATCCATCCATCCATCCATCCATCCCCTCCTCCCTGGTCCCTCCTTCCCCACACTCCTGTGATGTGTCGTTACATGCTCGGCTGGCTCCTCTTCCATGACAGACTGTTACTTCCTGGAGCGGAAACGCATTTGATTGTTAACATCTGGGCCATTACAATTGCAAACTAGGGCTCTGTACATCAATCAGGAAGTGATTTCAAAACAAAGAGACCGTCCTCCAATCAATCTATTGGAAGCGGGGGCATTACATGCTCCTGTAATCCTGGCTAATTAGCGGGATAATGGGAATGAGATTTATGAATCTGCCGAGGAGAGTGGAGGTGCGAGGGGTTCACTCAAATTAGCACGGATGCACGACAGGCAGGGCAGCAATAAGTAGGATGAGCCTTTTTGTGCTGTTGGCTTTCATCAACTTTCTCTCTCTCTCTCTCTCTCTCTCTCTCTCTCTCTCTCTCTCTCTCTCTCTCTCTCTCTCTCTCTCTCTCTCTCTCTCTCTCTCTCTCTCTCTCTCTCCCTGGCCAGCTATCTCTATATAATATGCGAGTCTGAGATTTGTGTAAAGGGATTACGATTACGTTAACACCACTAATATCACTTTCAAAAGAGAAGAATTCTTTGGGCAGTGTTTAAACATTCACATTCACAGGAGCTTTGCACAATTATATATATAGATGAAAATGTGATGTTTGTACAGTGATACTACATCAGTGCCTCAGAATTTCGAGGGCCATGAATGACAGTCAGTCAATCAGTCAGTCAGTCAGCCAGCCAGCCAGCCAGCCAGCCAGCCAGTCTGATAGAAATCACAAAGCCTTAATAACAGAAATAGTCTATGTAAGCTTAATTAATTGCAAAACATGACACCCCTTATTCAAAACAGATGGCGAATGCATTCTTCTCTTTATAGGGCCTACACAGGTAATACCACAAACTACCTGTGAGACCTTTATGAATTGAACCTCACAGTCAGCAGTCAGTCAGCAAGTCGGCCAGTCAGTCAGTCAGTCAGTCAGGCAGTCAGTCACTGGATCATTCAATTCAGAGGTCCCGCACCACTGTGGATGTGAGGATGAAGCTCTGACAATCGAACATGATGATGATCCATGGTGACATCCAGCTCCCTTCATCTGCTTCAACCACAGTTTTCGGGGCCGGGACTTGTCAACTGCAAACCCAGACTGCAGGACACATTACTAGAAGGATAAAACACACTGCGTGATTTATTCCTTCTATAGAAGGAGTTGGAGTCTGAGAGGCAGAGATTGAGGGAGAAAGACAGTCAGAGAGAAGAAGGGGAGTGTGTGTGTGTGTGTGTGTGTGTGTGTGTGTGTGTGTCTCTGTCTCTGTTGATTGTCGAGGTGGAAGGTTGTGTTTTTTGTGAGCTCCTGAGCCTTGGATACTGGAATACTTTTTAAAGACTTTTGTGAAATACTTTTAACACTTTTCACAAAGACCAAAAAGGATCTACCAAGGATCTACCAAGGACAACAAGGACAAGACAATAAGGAATAAAACAACGTTTTTACCACTCAACAAAACATTTGGAGTTAAAACTCGCTCTTTACCAGAAAAGACACAAAGAACTTGAGTAAGTACGCCTGCAGTTTGGAGATACATTGCAGAACTCTAGTCTAGAGACACTGAAGTGTAGAAAGACTGTAGTAAGATTGTAGTAAAATAGAATACTGTAGAAATCATAGTAAACTGCATGGGAACAGTTTAAACATTTAAACATTTAAACACATATACTAGTAGCGTAGTAGCAGTGCAGTAGTAGCATAACAAAGGAAGGTATCGGGGGAGGGGTGTTAGACAGGGGCCAGGTAGATAGGCGTGAAGCTAGGTGAGCAAGGTGTGAACCTGAAAAATGGCAACCATGGTAACTGAGACACTAGCTACAGCACACACACACACAACACCAATTGCAATTGAATACCCAACCCAAGCAAAATCCATTAAAGAAAAGGATATTTACAAGACTGAATTCCTGAAAAATAACAGAGAGACACTTTACGCAGACTGTACCGCAAAGAAGGTTATAACAAACCTAATCTTTTTCACACATAGACCTCAGGCATGGATTGAAGCCACACAAGAACACTACACAGAGATAAAAAAGGCACATTTGCCTGAGGGATGTAGCCTTAAAATGCACTCAGAGGACGGAACCACCACTGTAAACTTTTTCAACTCTGGAAAAGTAACAATCCAGGGGAACAGAACACCCATAGAAAATGACTTCACCAAAATCAGAGAGATGGCACAAAAAAATGGCACTCCAAACAGTACACACATAGCCACACCCACACATCCAGCCACAGTAGAGAGCCCACCCCCACCCCCACAAACCAGTACCACAAAAGGTCACACCATAGAGCCAAACCTGCTTAACAAGTTGGCCGAACAATTCCACAGCTTAGAATATAGACAGGTACAGATGGAACAACAGTTATCAGAGTACAGGCAAGAACAGACAGCTCCCAGGGCCAGTAACAGAAAGGAACAGGAAGAGAGTGAGCTTAAAGCAAAGGTGAAAAGGTTCCAAGACAGTGAGTTGGAACTCAAACAGGAGTTGGTACAGCTACAAGAACATATGGGAAAGGAGATAAGACAGCTAAAGGAAGACATGGGAAAGGAGCTAGAAATGCTAAGAGAAAGACAGGAAAAGGAAATAGGGGCACTCAGGAGAGAGATAGAAAGGCTTGAAAGGGAAGCAACTCCAACCAGCTATCAGCAGGGAGAAATAGCAGATAACCTTGACCAATCAGCGGGACGTCAAAGCCAAGCACTCTCCCAAGAGATCGTTCTCACCCCAACTCAAGAGGACTCACCCCAACCCTCCCCCACTGCCACACCTCCAGGAAACAGCCAGCCACAAAACCCAGAAATTGTACTCCTGACTGACTCAAATGGGAAGTACATTGATGCAAAAAAACTCTTCCCAAAGCACAGAGTTGAACACATCAGATGTCGAAACACAGCACGTGCAATGGAGCTATTGACAAGGGACCGGCTGGGCTCCCCCAGCCACATAATAATCCACACCGGCACAAACGACATATGGTTTCAGGAAGACCATGAGATGGTTACGTCCACCAAGGGAATGATAGAAAAAGCCACCTCAACATTTCCCAACGCAGAAGTAGTCATCTCGGCACTGCTACACAGAGGCGACGTCGAATACGACTACATCAACGCAATCAACACACAGACTTCCAGAATCTGTGCAAGGAAGAATAAGGTCCACTTTGCAGAACACCCAACCCTGGACAAGGGAAGCCTACACGACCAGGTACACATCCGCAAGGCTGACATTCCAACTTTTGCAAAGAGCCTGAAGGACATTGCACTCGACCGCAACCATCCTACAGACACAACACCCTACAAACGCAACCAGCGTGGACAACATCCTACACCCAGAGGACACCGCACTGCACACAGAGGACACTCTACTAGGCGTCACCACCCCTATCAACCTAGCAGACCCTCTCTTAGACACCCCTCCGCTCCATCCAGACCCCATGCCACACAACAAAGCGGCCCACCCACACCCCTGATGCCTATCTTCACTGCTCCACCCAGACCTCATCCCACACACAGCGCACCCACACCACTGATGTCCATTCCATACACTCCTACATCAGCCTCACCACCGCCCACTCTCCCCCTCCCTCTCCAACCATACACATATGCACAGGCGGTGACCAGAGCCATCCCCAGCACACACAGCATAGAGCAGATGTTCAGGGATTTCTACACAGCATGGGCCCAGGGCAGAACCCCTGGAATGTAACAACAATGTGAACAATGGAGTACAAAGCACTCACTATATCATCCTGGAATATACAAGGTTTGAGGTCAACTGCCCTTGGCATCAAAAGCAGAACCCCAGACTTTGCCAAAGAGATTGCAAACATAGACATCATTGTTCTACAAGAAACATGGCACAGAGGGGACAGCCCCACTGGCTGTCCTACTGGCTACAGAGAACTTGTGGTACCATCTACAAAGCTAGCAGGAGTCACCCAGGGAAGGGACTCTGGAGGTATGCTAATATGGTACAAATCAGAACTAGTCCACGCCATTAAGCTAGTCAAAACTGGAACATCTTCCATCTGGCTAGAAATAAACAAGGAACTTACCACAACCGAAAAAAAATGTCTACCTGTGTGCCACCTACATCCCCCCAATTGAATCCCCTTACTATACAGAGGACTTTTTCCCCACACTAGAAGAGGATATCAGCCGTTTCCAGGCACACGGTCACATTGTAATTTGTGGAGACCTAAATGCCAGAACAGGACAAGGGCCTGACACCCTCAACACACAGGGAAACAAACACCTACCAGGAGGGGGAAACATCAGCTCCCCAACATGTCCCCCGAGATACAATCACGACAAAACAACGAACAAACATGGGTCACAACTGCTACAGCTCTGTCGCTCACTGGGTCTGTACATTGTTAACGGTAGACTCCGAGGGGACTCCTTCGGTAGATATACATACAGCTCATCCCAGGGAAACAGCTCGGTAGATTACTTTATCACGGACATAAACCTAGCATCGCTCAGAGCCTTCACAGTCAGCCCGCAAACACCCCTGTCAGACCACAACAGAATCACAGCCTATCTAAACAGATCAACACACAGACACAAAGAACAAACGCCAAACAAACTACATACTATAAGAAAACGTTACAAATGGAATGAACATAGCGCAGAAGCTTTCCAAAATGCTATTAGGCAAAAACAAGTCCAATCACAACTGGATCATTTCCTAGAAAAAACCTTTGAAGAAAACAGTGAAAGTGTAAACAGGGCAGTAGAAGGCCTCAATCATATATTTGAACTAACAGCCTCACTAGCAAACTTAAAAGTATCAAACAGGAAAGCCAGAAAAAACGTTGAGAATGACAAATGGTACGATAATGACTGCAATAATCTCAGGAAAAAATTAAGGAAACTATCAAACCAAAAACACAGAGACCCAGACAACCACAACATACGTCTCCAATATGGGGAAACACTGAAACAATACAAAAATACAGTAAGAGAAAAAAGAAATCAACATGTTAGAAACCAACTGCAAGATATCGAAGATTCCATACAGACAAACAGCTTCTGGGAAAACTGGAACAGACTTAATAAGCTAAAACAGGACGAACTACCCATCCAAAATGGAGATATATGGGTGAATCATTTTTCTAGCCTCTTTGGCCCAATCGAGAAGAACAAAGAACAAAAACAAATAAAAGATAAACTACAAAACCTAGAGTCAGCCGTAAAAGACTACCAGAATCCACTAGATTCCCAAATCAACCTAAAAGAACTACAAGACAAAATAAAAACACTTAAAACCAAGAAGGCCTGTGGGGCAGACGGTATTCTAAATGAAATGATAAAATTCACCGACCTCAAATTCCAAATGGCCATACTAAAACTCCTAAATATAGTGCTCAGCTCTGGGATCTTCCCTAGCACATGGAATCAAGGGCTGATAACGCCACTCCACAAAAGTGGAGACAAATATGACCCAAATAACTACCGTGGGATCTGTGTAAACAGCAACCTCGGAAAGATCCTCTGCATGATCCTCAACCACAGAATCCTAAACTTCCTCACAGAAAGCAATGTCCTGAGCAAATCACAAATTGGCTTTCTACCAAAATATCGCACAACAGACCACATTTACACTCTAAACACCCTAATTGACAACCAAATAAACAAAAACAAAAGCAAATTATTCTCCTGCTTTGTCGACTTCAAAAAAGCATTCGATTCAATTTGGCATGAGGGTCTGATGTACAAACTATTGGAAAGTGGCATAGGGGGGAAAACCTATGACATCATAAAATCAATGTACACAAACAACAAATGCGCAGTTAAAATAGGCGAAAAGCACACAGACTTTTTCCCCCAAAGCCGAGGAGTTAGACAGGGATGCAGCCTGAGTCCAACACTCTTCAACATATATATCAACGAGTTAGCAAAAACGTTAGAACAGTCTACAGCTCCAGGCATCCCCTTGGCAAACACAGAAATCAAATGCTTACTTTTCGCAGATGACCTGCTGCTGCTGTCTCCAACCAAGGAAGGACTACAGCAGCAACTTGATCTCCTACACAAATTCTCGCAGACATGGGCCCTGACAGTGAACCTAACTAAGACTAAAATCATGATATTTCAAAAAAGATCCAGCCGCCAAAACCATCAATTTTTCCTAAATACGATCCCACTAGAACAAACAAAAAACTATACCTACCTTGGCCTAAACATCAGCAGCACAGGGAACTACAACCAAGCTGTAAAGGACCTGAGAGACAAGGCAAGAAGGGCATTCTATGCTATCAAAAGAAACATCAAAATAGACATCCCAATTAAAACCTGGCTTAAAATACTGGACTCTGTGATAGAACCAATTTCCCTCTATGGTTGTGAGATCTGGGGACCATTAGCAAACCATGACCTTGAAAAATGTGATAAACACCAAACCGAGACCCTACACACAGAATTCTGCAAATCCATTCTCCGTACCCAGCGAAAAACACCAAATAATGCATGCAGGGCAGAACTAGGACGATACCCACTCATAATCAAAATAAAAAAGAGAGCACTTAAGTTCTACAACCACCTAAAAGAAAGCGACCTAAATGCACTCCATAACAAAGCACTCACACACAGCGAAACTCTAGAGAGATGCCCCCTCAGCCAGCTGGCCATGGAACTCCGGGCACAAACACAAACAGAGCCACGAGATAGAAAACCCATCGGACCAAACAAAATTATAAAACAGCAAAAGGAAAACTACCTGACACATTGGAAAGAAGCAACACAAAAGCAGAGTAAACTAGAATGCTATCTGGCCCTAAACAGAGAATACACAGTGGCAGAATACCTGAGCACCGTGACCGACCCAAAACAAAGAAAAATCTTAACTAGATACAGACTCAGTGAGCACAGTCTTGCGATCGAGAAAGGTCGTCACAGGCAGACCTGTATCCCGAGAGAAGACAGACTATGCACCCACTGCACACAAAAGGAAGTGGAAACCGAGCTACACTTCCTAACCGTCTGTCCATTGTACCAAGACATCAGAGACACATACTTCCCACAGATTACAACCACACACAGAGACTTTGAAAACATGACCAACGACAAAAAACTCCCATATCTGCTGGGCGAAGTACAACAATGTGCAAACACAGCAGCAAGATTCGTGAGTTGTTGTGATAGGAGAAGGATATCGAACGGAACACAACCACCCTAAAGACTAATCATTGTGTATATTCCTGCACTATACCTGCACCCAGTGATCTTGGTACATAGAAATTGATCTATTGAAGATTCTGACTTTCAAATGTACATTTTTTGTTTTGATTGTATTGCTGTATTGTTGTATTGTGCTTTTTGCTTTGGCAATGTAAACGTATGTTTTCTCATGCCAATAAAGCCCTTTGAATTGAATTGAAATTGTGTGTGTGTGTGTGTGTGTGTGTGTGTGTGTGTGTGTGTGTGTGTGTGTGTGTGTGTGTGTGTGTGTGTGTGCGCGTGCGCGTGCGTGTGTGTGGGAGCACATCCCTGGAGGTGGGGGCTCGGTGCCACCCTGAAGCCTGCTCCCTCTCCCCAGCGGTCTCAGGCCTGACCTTGCCCGGCGGTGGGGGACATCTCCCATTAAAGCAGCGTATTGTGATAAGGCCATTTCTTTTCCTTCAGCATCCCTTTAATGTCATCCCTGAAATATGAAGTCATTAAGCGATATTAAAACAGTGCTGACAAACTAATTAACAGAAGACATTATACGGGATGGGCTCGATTAATCCGCTTTAATTGCTCTTTTAAATGGGGGCTCCAATTAAAATTAATAAAGATTTACCGGTGATCACACCAAACTACGCCAAGGAGTGCCCGTCTGAAGGGCAGGCTAAAGTCAGCCCCCGCCCGCTATTCTCAAGTTCCACTCCCCCATGCTCCCAGTGCCCTCCCAGTGTGAGGCCGCCATAGAGCCCATATCTACACTGGGAGAGCAGGGAACAGGAGATTAACAGACGAACCGTCCCAGTAACCACCCCCCCCCCCCCCCCCCCCCCCTTCTACCCCATCCCGCCCTGCAACGGGGTCTTTGATCCCAGCTTCTGTCTCTCTAGGACCCTGTGTACCGAGGGCAAGATCGGCTTACAGTATTTCACTAACATGACACCACACACACACACACACACACACACACACACACACACACACACACACACACACACACTCACATGCACTCATGCACTAGTACACACGCATAATCACACATTTATAATGTGCAAATGTGAGAAAACATGGTGCTGAGATAGCCTGGCGTGATATAAGATTTAACAATAAAAATTGGTTTATGCCATTCCAGCCCCTAGGGTGGTTTATTACAATGGGAAAGAAGCACTTTTCAATCAAGACCACCAGAAACGCGCACGCACGCACGCACGCACGCACGCACGCACGCACGCACGCACGCACCCACGCACGCACGCACGCACGCACCCACGCACGCACGCACGCACCCACGCACGCACGCACCCACACACACACACACACACACACACACACACACACACACACACACACACACACACACACACACACACACACACACACACACACACACACACACACTGCTGTTCATCTTAACTGTGAGTAGGGCACCACTGTGTGGAGATTTTTGAAACCGATTAATATATCTGATGTGAAAAAATGCTTGTCTGTTGCTGTTAATGAGGACATGGAGGACTCCATGTTGGAGACATCTGACAACAGACCAACTCAGTAGAGGTTCACTAGATCAGTGGCGTTCAAACATGGGGGCCCGGGGGCACCGAGGGACAAAAATGTGGGGGGGATTATATATGTGTACACATGTACATACCATGTGTATGTATGTATGTATATATATATATATATAGTATATATACATACATACATACATACATACATATATATACACACACACACACACACACACACACACACACACACACACACACACACACACACACACACACACACACACACACACACACACACAATCTCAAATTTAAGACATGGCATCCTTATTCTTGGCATGTCATTATTGTCAAAATGTCCTTAAAACGTTCAGAAAAGTCCACAAATTTCCCACAATTTCAAATAAAAATTAAACAATATTGAAAATGCGACACAATGTGACACCGTGTGACCTTATAGGTCAACTATTTCAGCAAGTTTTTTTGTGTTATTTTTTTATTTAAGTCTTATTGCAATAGCTGCAGGCTATGACTATTTGGGGGTCCATGACATGGAAAAGTTTGGGAACCCTTGCACTAGATGACACTGTTTCTCTTCCTCTCAAAGGAGCTCTCCCTATCAATGGTGAAGAGGGAAATATTATCATTGCAAGTACAGTCCACTCCACCCCCCCCCCCCCCCCCCCCCCCTGCCATTTTCAAGTGAAACAAAAATGAACACAGTGAAATCCTGTACGCTATCTGAGTTATGAATGGATAAATGAACATGGAGGATTCACTGTACAAGGAGGAATACAGTTTAATTGATTTTGAGTGATGCTCATGCCACATTGTCTGGAACTTACAAAAAGATACTTTATTAAAGATGAGTGCATAATATTGTCATCAACAAAAACATGAATAGGTAAATACATTCTGTCAATTAAATAGCTACATACAATAATAGTCACAATGCAAAAGCTACGCTCATGTACAAGACCAAAGCTTTTCAGATAACAGAGAATGCTCATGTGGATACACGTCTGTATACTATTCTTTTGACCATGCCTTGCCACTTCTTCAGTTTCTTTGTTTTCACACAATGTTTATTGTTAAAATGCATTGTCTATCTCAAAACTCTTTGCAGAGAACACACTAGTGAGGTTGTCCAAGTGACGTACCCCTGAGGCAGTTGAGGGTACTTTTTTATTTTTTTCTCCGTTTTCTTTCATTATATTAGACATTACCAAGTCTTGTTTTGAAAATGTCACACGACAAATTAATTTGCGCGGAGTACTTCGGTTCAACCAGTGGCATTTTAATTGAGTAGAAAACATAAATCAATTTAACAAAGAAGACTGATCTAATTGAAAAGAAATGCCTATTAAAAGATTAGACAGAGGTTTATTTTCTCCAGTCCTCCTCATGAAGCCAATGCTAGCAAGCTAATGTTTTAATTTCCTTAATGTTATCATTTCTGATGTAATTGGTGCTTGGGCACCTAACAGGTTTTCCAATTAAATGTTTGGTTCTGGGCATTGGCAATGTAATCTAACACATTAACAAGAAACATTGCGTTTTGATCAAGTGGTTCAGCTATTGTAGACTTAGTTTTCCTTCCTATGTCCTGTTTTATGTCCTGTTTTAACAGCACATTGTATCCTTGAATGCAAAACTCCCTGAAAGTTTAAGTGCCCTCAGAATATAAAGGATGTAGCGGTGTAAAGTTTATAATTCACCATGAGGTAACATGAATTTATTAAAATAAACTATTCAGCCAAATTCATCACAGATTTGTGATACTAGATGATGTGTGTGTGTGTGTGTGTGTGTGTGTGTGTGTGTGTGTGTGTGTGTGTGTGCGTGTGCGTGTGCGTGTGCGTGTGCGTGTGTGTGAGTGTGAAGTGAAGTGATCAGCACACTTTGAGCTGGTGCCTGGAAGAAAGAGTCAACGGGTTTGTTGGAATTTTGCTTTGGTGGCACAACTCCGATATGAGGTCACATTGGGCATTAGTCATTTGGAGGGAATGCATTGTGTCTGTTTTTAAGACATGGCAATTGTTCGCATCCGCACTGGACACACAATGAATGCAGGCCTTAGAAAGTCGACTTGAATTGGCTTCAGTGAACAATGTGAGCAGCATAGTTTGTAGGACATTTAGCAGCTGGCTGTGTGACATGGATTAGAGGTACCTAAGGGGTACCTAAGGGCCTCTGAATTTGGGTAGAATATTATGGTGAGCTGCAAATGCTTGTGTGTGTATGTATGCGCAGTAAAGTCCTCTGTGTTATTTTAACTCTGAGAATGTACAAATGTTACAAATGGATAAATGAACACTGACAATTTTACTGTGTAGATTCAATGTTTACATTGTGCTTGTTGTGTCTTTGTATGACATGGATTTTTTTGTACATGCACTTGTTAATTAACGTAGTAATTAAAGGAAGACCTTAGATTACCATAACAAGATAATTAAGATCTTTATTTAATTTTTATTGTATTTCTTTCACTTCAATATGGTAGACAAATGTGTAATAACTAAAAATGATCGTTCCTTTTATGATACGTTTTTATACATGATGATAAAACCCAGTCACTTGCATTATAAGATTCTGTCAAGCTAATAACTAAGACATAATAATAAAACATAAACAATATACAACAATAATTACCAGTGCATTTACATTTATACAGAATACAGCTATCAAATGTAATATGAAATGAAACAAAAAACCTAAACTGATACCAACAATAACTGCTACAACTCTAAAGCCTTCAAGTTGTACTATCCAAAACAAACTACCTAACCTCTAAGGATTAAAGATTATTCTAATATGAAAAGAACACCTCTGTAAACATGTTGACCTTTTTTCTCCTTTCCTTTCTACTTAAGAACTCAATACATTTCTATACTAACATGGCAATAAATCATGAGCACATTGCAATGTAATGATAACTACCTCTTGGTCTAAGAAGAACATACAGTATTTTGGAAGAGCGATAGCTTTCAAAATAGTTTTTTTTTTTTTTTTACAGATTTACAAAGTGGTGTATATACCCAAGCTCTTTTTTAATTTTAATCTCGATAAAATACACTACATGATGTGGTAATAATGTCAAACAAATCACCCCTGTTCGATCTTTCTCTTTCTAACTGGTCTTATAAGCAGGTGGATGTTTTGAACTCGTCTGGGACATCACTGTCTAGTTTGCAGATCACTTTGTAGATGGCCTTCTTCCATGAGGGCTCTGAATCTTTGGCGGTGGAAATGGCAGTATAAAACTCATGCAAGGTGATTTCAGCAACCTCTAGGAATCTGTCTGGGACCTGTGAGAAGACACAAAATTATAGAGTTTAATAGTTAATGCCATTCCTCATTCTAAGAACATTATTCCAATTAGGGCTGTCCCCTCATAGTCAATTAATTGATTCGTTTTGGTTTGGTCTTGTCGTCCAAAACTTTGTTAGTTGATAAGTGATTTTTCCATGGACATCACTTGTAAACTCTAGATATAACCCTGTAATCCTGACAGTCTATAGCCAGTAGTCATCGTGAAATCAACTTCAGAATGTTCAGTTCTTAATCTCACCAACCTGAAAAGGCTGGTCTCTGCATGTGTGTGTAAACACAATTTTACAAATGTGTTGACTCAATCAACTAATCAATTAGTCTCCAAATTCCTATGCTTATCAGTTGACTAATACTTTCTTTAGTCATGGACAGCCCTAATTCCAATAATGTTGCAATAGTCATATGTTAAAATATTGCGACACAGATTAAAAGACTTCGCCTTTCAGCAACATTATGCATAAGGACGACGGCACATTTCTTCATGCAATGATAAAAGGCAACTCATCTCCCTTTATACTCTGCATACATACACACAATAAACACAATGTCAGAATCATTAACTCATCAATATCAGGTCTCTGCTTTGATATGGTTTGTTTTCTTGGGTCCACATTAACTGTTGGGAAAGAGTGAGCGCCTTCCCAGGAATTCTACCATGTGCTCTCAGCACCAATCAACCGTCAGAGTCTAGATGCAATGGATGCTGGGAGAAGGCCCAAGCTGGCCTTGTTTCCCATCCATTGGCCGGTTAACACGGCAGTTGTTGGCATAAGTTATTTTTCTTTGCTCTCATCTCCTGACACAAAGCATCCCTGGGAAAGGAATGTCTTGGTCCCAAGGTAAAGAAAACGGTCTCGTCCCTTTCCCACCAAACGGCCTTCTCCCTCGGAATCCGGAGCGTCTTTCTCAGCATTCCGCATCAGTAGCAATCTGAGTCTCGCTCAGGCGTACTGGTCCTCTAATCCTGAGTTGTTTTAGTGGGATTCTGCGGCTTCCTCTTCCCACAGTGCGATAAAGCATCACTCTGGAGTTTAGATAATGGCTTTAAAGGCTGGCCAGCCACAGGTGCAGAGTGACACATACAGTAGTAGGTCAGGACAAGGACATGTATGACCACTGCTCCATACTGGAAGCACCTGATATTTCCGCTTGTCAAGCGCTACTCTGGCCACTAACTTCAAGGCCTAATAAACTATTAGACATTTCTTTCAGATAAGTGGATACTTAATTATTTCCAATGTATTTAAATACAACTTCTATATACTGTAAATATATTTGCAGCAAGGATATTATTTCCACCAGGTATACTTCCCCACAAAGATAAAGCATGATATGAGAGTACATGATTCAGCTAATTCACCATGCTGATCAGAAATATGCCTGCATGTCAGACAACAAGATGCTTTTCTGGTTAAAAGGTTAACAGGAGCTCATTTTAACCCATTAAAACAGGGAAAGCATCTGTGTCATTTTAGATTTTAGCGTCGGCTATTAAAAATAGCAGATATACAAGCTTGTAGTTTTTTTTTTGTTGAAAAATATTGAAAGAACTACTGGCTTAGAAGGCATTTGTAGAATCGGCCTCAGATCTTAATGGGTTAAACTGCAGCTGCATAAACAACGGTCACAAACCACATGCTGATCGAATCTCAGAGTAATGAACTGCTAGGAGCCGTGAGGGGAGAGAAAAAAAAGGAGAGGCTTTATTACCTGAAAGTCGTTGGCTTTATTGTAGTGCATGTTCAGTGCTCGGAACAGCTCGGAGTCCCTGCTGACAGACATGTCTTTGACGTCGGTGACGCCATCAACGATTGACTGGCGGGCAAACTTCTCCATCTGGATGTAGTAGAACTCCCTGAAGTTACTAAACCACTTGATCAGCTGAGACGTGATGCAGCGGTTGAACTGAGAGAGACAGACAGAGAGACAGACAGACAGACAGACATGCACATGAACTTCTGGCTTCTTGCAGTTTATATACAGTAGTAACTTCACACATAGTCCAAATCAGGGTGTGCATTTTTGAGCCGATGCAGGGAATTTATTGGGGAGCTTTAAGATAAAACATTTTCTATGCCTTTTTCAGGAGGCAAAATGCAGTAGGGCTTTAACTATGAAATCCCTATGTTATACTTTATCATCATACGATGGCGGTGACAATAACAGATCTGCAAGCTCTACTTTAGAAAAAAAAAAGAAGAATTTAGAGAATGGTTGAAAATCTTTGCCTATAATGACATGACCAACATAGGGGCGCCAAGTTGAAAGTGGTTAAACACTTTCTCATGAGAATCCCCCTCTCTTCCACAAGTGACGGTCCATCACTCCTCTCAACATGAATTGCGTTGATCTTTTCCCACCAATGTCTGGCTGCGGAAAACAACATCTGTCAGAGTAATGTGTTTCTAAACTCAGTCTTGACATTAGTCCTGTTATTCTATCTCTTCATCCAGAAAGACAGAAAAAAACGCCCAAGGGCTGGGCAGGCATCAAAGACGTGTCTTCCCTCTGGTGTTGTGGGTGAGAACGCGGCAGCGTAAGGGCAGAAGGAAGCTTCCCTCTCACTGACTCCAGCTGATAGAATGGAATCAGACACCGGGATTAGGGCCCTCTTTTGTTCAGTGCCACTTCCCACCGCAGGGTCGTAGGCAAGGAGGAGATGTTCGCAGGCCTGCCTCCCCGCTGACCCCAGGGGTCAGAGCAGACAGAGGGCCCAACAGGACTCACAGTGGCCCTCGCAAGCTATATGGTATAGGACTATGGTGTCTATGGTTAAGTCACCGGAGAGGAAGCAAGAGACGGAGAGGACTAAAATATGGGTGTAAGAGAAGGAGACAAGGGAGGTGTTGAAGGATCATATTAGTCAAGGGAGAAGACAGGGGAGGTTGTTGGAGAACCGTCAATAAAAAAGAGGAACTTGGAGACGAGAAACTAAAGGATGTTAGAGACTGTAGGTTTGCTGCCAGACCAAGGACAGACCTATAGGAAAGGAGTCAGGAGAGAAGTTAAAAGCGTGGAGAAGGTAACGCAAGAGGAAGGTGATAAAGAGACAGAAGAGGAGGCAGGAAAGAGGAGATAGAAGGGTGGGGCGGATGGTGTGGGGGGGGGGGGGGGGCAGGGAGGTGGGGGACAGGACAGGACAGCAGGGCCAAAACACACAGGATGTTGTGGTTAGAGCCGGCGCGCACAGCTCACAGACTGGATGCTATGAGCAAGTCTAATACCGGCTCTGTGTTGACACTCAATAGCAATGCCTTGCCTACAGAGTCCTTTGTCACTCCATTTGCTGACTGGAGTGGCTTTTTAAAGAGAGAATGCCCCTCTATCTCCCTCTGCCCCCAGGACATACTAGCAGCTTAGCGGCTTTGTTAGTGTAAACCCTCTGCTCCTTTGTTTCTATCCTACGACACACTGCTGATTCTATCCCAACCGTCCAGCAACAAGTAGATATTCAGGAGATAAACACCCAACACACAGTTATTCCTTTTTCTCTTTTGTTTTGGTCTTTTTTTTGTATTTATTTTCTACATGTTGAATTAATTGGGCAATATTTTATATCGTAATAACTCACCTTGACATCGGGGAAAAAGGTTTTCAGCACGTTGGAGCTGGGATAGCGGGTGTAGAAGAACATGAGTTTGGCCTTCTTCAGATGATTGGGGGTGAGACCTTCCTGAATGTAAACATTGGAGTTAAGGCAGCAAAAGCTGACAATTAGACGTGAAGCACACAGCAGCCCCCTACAGCGCTTTGCAAGGTGATAGTAGGCCAGAGTATTGTGTTGCCTCGATCTTCGGCTAAATTGAATTTCACTAAAGAACAGCTTGGCGTTAACCAGGGAGTCAATAATGACCCTAACATGTGTTTATTGGCAAAACAGCATTACGAAATTAGATTAGGGATTTTTAATTAGAGGCTGAAGTACTTCATGTCTGGCAGTGAAGCGGGGTTTGTTTTGAAATGTTTTGAAAGAAGGGAGTTGATTTTCAAATATAATTAAGTTGAGTTCAAGACAACATATGTTGCATCATATATTTTCTCAGACAAATTTATATTTGATTTGTGGAAATCATTTGAAATTTAGTTGTAGTTCATATTTGTGTTTTTTAATATTATTTTAAACAATTTATGGTTTTGTGGGAGCCAAATGCATGAATTGTCTTCATCGTAAATATCAATATTTTCAATTCCTTCTCAAGTTTTCCCCCCTGTGGCACTGAAGACACACTGTGAAGCCTTCCCTCTGTAGTCCATACTACTGTATAACGCCTTAGGTCATAATATTTCCTTATCAGGTCACACCACACCATACATTTATTAGGCAACTCTACCTTTGAAATAAGGAAGTTGGTATGAAAGATTTATGTGGCATTGTTCAAAGAGAAACATCTCTTTGCACAGTAAAGAGAAGCACCTGATAATATTCTTATACACAGCATTATGACAAAAAAACAATGAACAACACAAACCACTTCTGTGAATATGTCAGCATGTTTTTCCACTGCTATAGGTTTTATGACCTAAAACAGACATGTTTAAAATTAAACTCAACAGATAATTATAAATATGTTAATTAATTCATTTCTAACGCCGTTCATCAACAACAACAGAAATGGTGAAATATTATTTCACTCGCACACCAGTACTCCAAAAATATCCTCCTGGTCTTTGAGTGATTTTTCTCCAGTACTTTGGAATTCTTTTGAATTGTGATGTATTTCTATGATATACCTTCTGACAGATGTATCCAACAACAAATGCTCAAGACAAGAGCTCAAGTGTTATGGATGGAAGGCTTTTGTGGTTTGCACCGGCACTCAGAAGTGACCTTTTACATGCACTCCCATCACTCTGATGGTGGAGACATCTATCCCGCACCTTTTCAAGTCTGAAAAAAACCCACACACAAAAAAACAATGCTACCTGAAACAGAAACTGATGCTTTCTCTGCCTTTGAAAGCCGGCTTTTGTTCCTGACAGTTCTTATCAAAGCCTTCTATTCCTTTTTATTTGCCTTTTCTAGACTTAAAGTCATTACTCTGCTTAGATTAAAGAAGATGCTATAATTTTCGTTGGGGTTGGCAAGATCAAAGAAAGAAATTCTCCTTGAAGTCTGTTAGTGGAAGAGCTTGTATTGCGATGTTCCTTAACCATGCTTTGTTCAAATGGAAGGACTAGTACAGGTTTGTACAAAATACTACAATACACATTGTATCTATAATATTATATATGAAAGATAATGTTTGTTTCTGATTAAAAAAATATGATTTAAGATGACAAATTTTATTGAATATACTGTAAATCCAATACTATTTAGTTTCAGTATTATTAATAGTTAAATATTAACAACATTGTATTATATAAATTATTTGCATATTGCATTCATATTAATAGTTTTGTTTTGTTGTGTTATTTTTTTTCATAACATTCACATTTTCCTGCTATATTTTTCAACCAAATTGCCCTACTGTATTAATATGTATGAATTTGTAATTTCATTATCAAAATGGTAATTATTGTAGTCCAGCATTGTAATAACTATAACAACCAAATCCCCCAACTAATCAGACAAATGAATGAGTTGAAAATACATGTTATGTTTTGGGGGTTATAATGAAAGGATATATTGAGAGACATGTAGGGGTTTCGTTCAGCCATGCTCTGCAGGTCACCACACTCCATCTTCACATGAGGGAGACACATGCTGTCCACAGTCACTGGTCCCAGGCCTGTGGGACGAGGGTGGTGGCTCAGGTGGCTGGACGTTACCTTCGACCTCATGGCAATAGTATCCCAGGGTAGGTCCACTGAGTCTGGGGAGGTCCGATCAAGTGATGGGGGCATGCACGGGAGACCCCCAAAGTTAGTGTGGGGTCCATACTTAAGGAGATGCTCCAGGATCTGGCTGTCATGCAGAGGGGTGCTGTAGTTGAACTGAAATGGTGGCTGGTGTAAGGGGTAGGGCCTCTTCACAGAGGAAGAGACGGAGCTCAGAGGAGCCATCGGAGGCTTCCGGACCACCAGCGACAGGGCCTCAGTTTGGTCCTGTGGGCTTTGTGCCTCGCCACTCTCATAGTACTCCAGAGACCTGGGTTTGACTGTGATGTCTTCGGGGTGGGGTTGTTCTGGGGCACAGCTTGCCACCTCGTCCTTCCTCTCCGGTCCCATGTTGGTCTGCATCCCTGGAGATGGGCACGGGCGCTGCGGTGGGACCAGATCCAGCGACGCAGCAGACAGTTTGCTGAAAACCTTATCCACGCATTCGTTCACAGCCCTGGATAGCTCCTGCTTTAACGTATCCTGGAGATGCTGGCCCTCTTTCTGGTATACCAGATGACTCTCTGCATTCATTCTGTCCTTACAGTCCTTGACCACTCTATCACGGTTCCTCTCAAACTGCTCCTCGTCATTTATGTAGCTAGACTCTCTATTGTGTACCAAGTTGTCGCGCTCTATGGCGTCGAAGGTCTCATCTCTGTCATCATGTTCTGGATCCTCCTGGTTGTAGACCTGAAGAAACTTCTCCTGCAGCTGACGCAGGAGCCTCTGCATGCTCTGGAGCTGCTCTTTCAGTTTGTGACACTCTTCATCCTTAGTGTTGCAGGTGTCGCCGCCACCTCCAGCACCTCTGCTGGCCGCGCCTCCGGCACCAACACTGCTGTGCTCCTGATGCTGAGGCAACCTCTGTTTCCGCTTGTTCTCCCTGTAGGCTTCCCTGGTCTCCTTTGTGTCCCTGGCGTCCGTCTCAGACCTCTCGCTCTCTCCGTGCAGCCGGCTGTTGGGCGAGCCCGCCATGACTCTGATGATGTTCTCCACCCGGGCCCTCTTGGCCTGCAGGTGATCGCTCAAGGGTCGCTCCGCCTCTGGACTGGCTCCCGTGGAGAGGTGACCGCCGGGCGAGGCGGCCTCGACCATGCTGTCCTTTGAGGAGACACTGCTGCGGTCCTCCTGGCTGGAGTCCGCCATGGTGGAGCTGGACACGGCCGAAGGGGGCAGGTGGTAGAAGTGGCTTTCGTCTTGTGATCTTTTGCTGTGGATCGTCTTGCGGAGGAGCTGAGAGATGATGGATCCGCTGGAGTACGAGGTCAGGGGCTCGTCGTACATGTTTCTGCGAAAGCAAGGTATCATGAGGTCAGGTTTGTCATCGTCCAGACAGCCGTCGTTGTTGTTGTTGTGCATGTTGTGGTCAGGTATGCTGAGGTTCATGCTGAGTGGGAACACTGCGTATGGCCTGGCACCTGGCACTCTGTAGATATCTGAAAAGTAAGAAATCAGTGTTCCATTAATAGATCTCATAGATCATGTATCAGCTAAAGATATTAGAAAAGTACAGTATGAGTAAAATAATGCTGAAACCAATAGTCTCTTTGCGCCTTGTGTAGTATTTAAAATAAGGTATATTAAACTGAACAAAGGTTGAAAAAAAGGAAAAGGGAAAAAAAAGATAGTGGATATCACCTTTACGGGTAAAGCGCATCAATTCAAATTGCCTTTATGTTTTTATAATGACTACTTAAGCTAGCAAAAGTTGTATTACATATTCATGGTATGGAATGTCAAAGGACTCCTTATTATTTCCAAGACTGACAGATTCATATAAGATATTTCCAAAGACCTTAAGGAACATGAGAATCTACTCTTATGTATCCTTTCATCTTGGATTTGTAATGACATTTAATATAAAGGATAAAAGAAGAATTGCTTTATACTTGTGAGCATGGAATATTTAAATATATGAAAGACGTAGACTACCTCTGCACACAATATATAAATTTTTAATAGGTGCAAGTGAATATGGGGAAATCATCTTAGGTTTTTCAAATATTTAATCATCAACGTGTAATCTTTGCTCAGATAGAAAAAAGAAAAAGACCAAAAGCAAGTTTTTAAATGTATCCTAATTTATGGAATCCAGGTTCAGTTGTTTAACATTATATAATGATTATTGATTATTTATGTTTTCTGTGTAAAAGACAAGTATTTTGCCATCCTATAAAATGTACTGCAACAAAGTCAATATCAACAACAGCTATAAAATCATGGTAGAGCTCCAGTTATCTATATTTAATATCAGCTTGCAAACATAATGGATGGACCTGCATTTCAAAACGGAACAACAGAGGAGAAAATATTTTAGCTTTCAGCAAACATCATGTCAGACGATGGATTACTTTTCAAGCAAGCACAACAGAAAGCTGAGTTGTTGTTTCTTTTTCTTTTTACAATGATGGAGAAATACACTTAATAAAAATAAATCTAAATGAATAGCCTTGGGAAAACTTGAATGCATTATACGTGTACAAATATATAGGCCCATGAACTATAAATTATTGTTCTGGTATAGTTAAAAAGTCTATACTAATTGTCTAAATACAACTGAAAATTATAGTATATATACGTAATTATCTGATAATTGATTTTATATATGTTTTATCCTATGACATAGCCTATTTCTACTATGCAATATTAAGCTAACATGTACAATATTGTAGGATATTTTTATATTCCATGATTTTATATTCTCATCTAGAATGCTTACACAAAGCACAGACAATTTGGACAAGCAAGTTAATAGCTGAATTTACTTAGTTTAACAAATAATTACTATTCTTTAAAAAAGAAAAATCCTACTGGGTTAAAAAAAAATCGGCAAAATTAAAAACGGAAGGAAAATCAATTAAGTCTCTCAAATATCAAATATCTCCACATGTTTTAAACATGAGCTGTATGCATGCATTAAACACAAGCTACTCTATGTATGAGAGCAGTGCTGCTGAGGTCTTACCTGTTGCTGCTGTATGTGTGTGTGAGCTGTCTGTCTGGCTGATGGCCTGCAACCAAAGTGAAGAGAGTTGAAGGGATGAGTGGAGAGAGAGAGACATCAATGATCAAACACAACGGACCAGAGGCGTGGCCATCATCCAAAAGCTCAATGTGGACAGACGCAAATCTGGGTGTCTGACTGACTGACAGACAGACAGACAGACACACTGTGGTCATCACAACATAGCGTCAAATAATTCTGTGTGTGTGTGTGTGTGTGTGTGTGTGTGTGTGTGTGTGTGTGTGTGTGTGTGTGTGTGTGTGTGTGTGTGAATCTTTGGAAAGTAATACACAATAATAACAATAAAATGGGGGGGGGGGGGGGGGGCTTTTAAAATAGCAAAAAGTACATAATTAATCAAGAAAATATTATTTATCTGATATATTATAGAGTATACCATTCACTCTAAAGTGATGCTATTTAGACCAATCGATTTGTCTTTGTGGACAAATAAAAATACATAGGAGAGAGGGGGTAGAGACAGAAGATAAGCGAAAACGAGAGAGAGAGAGTGTGTGTGAGAGAGAGAGAAGAGAATATAAACTAATACCCCCCCCCCCCCCCCTCCACCCGCAGCACGTGGTTCATCCCATAGACATCTCATGTACGTATAGTTACGAATACCAAAACAGTCGCCCCAAAACACAGTCGCCCTCGGGCAAACCCGGCGACCTCGTAACGGTGCCCACCAGGTATTCTTCCTAAACGTAACCTCAGTAAACTATGCCTTATCTAAACCTACCCTTGTTCCTAAACGTAACCTCAGTAAAACTATGCCTAACCCTAAACGTATTTCTAACCGTATCCTCAGTAAAACAAATACAAGAACCGCTGGGGGCGAGCGGTCCACGTAAAAAGATAGGGGTGAGCCGGTGAGTGAGTGTGTTTTGGTGCGAGTCTTCCGGTTGCCGTTCATCCCACCCCCCCTCCCCCTCCAGCCAGATCACATGGTTCATCCCACTGCACTTCCTCAGCCTCTAATCTTAGGACCGGTGTGACAGGAGCTTCTCTCCCGCAGACAGGTTGCTGTCAAACGGCCACCATGCTGTCCCATTCCCGGTGTCTCACCAGGAACATCGGTCGCTCCCTCTCTGCCATCCGCCAGGTAGGCGAGAAGACGCATAACATGTCATTGTCTGTTTTTAGTGTCACCCGCTGGCTAGGGAAGGACAACTAGTTCCCTGTAGCTGTGATGTCTGTGTGGTCGTGGAGCAGTGGAGAGCTAGCCTAGCATGCTAATGCTAGGCTATGCTAAGGCCCGTAACATTGCAACCCCAAGGACAGCAATGACACTCAACGCCCCCCAAAGCAGTGGTGCAACTCGTATTAAAGTTGATAAGGATGTGTTTTCTGTGCATTCTGGTTAGAGGTCAACAGACCTGCAGGCTAGCAGACTGGCTAAATGTTTATTTGCTTTGGTTTGATTAGTTAGCCTTCCTCCAGGCAGGTGTAGGTCATTGCTTGTGTGTGTGGGGTTTAGCACCTGTGTGATTATATGCAGGGTTCTTCAACGTTCTTCAGGCCAAGGACCCCTTAGCTGAGAGAGATGAGGCGCCCCCCCCCCCACTACATATTGTATACAATTGTGTTGCACATTAAACTTTTTCATACATTATATAGATGGCAGCATAGACTTGTTTGACAGGACTATCACCAGTGTTGGATTCATGTGAATGTGTATTTTCAGATATTGAACCACTTAAACCGTCAATACTTAGTAAACTTGACCTTTAGCTCTGTACTTGGTCTGCTCTTTTTCCCTCTACACCAAACCTCTTGTGCTGAAAATCTACAAGCTCACAACGTGCAAGGCGTTGTGAGCTTGTAGATCTGCTATTTTTGGCTAAAGTTTTCCTCAGAATATGGATGCTATGGTTCAAGTGGTTAAAGGTAGGGTGATTGTCTTTAGTTAAAATAAATGTTAAATAGCTCTATATTCTCATAGTACTCATTGCTATAGAGTGTTTGTTCAGTAACATGAGTCTCCTCCTTGTCTCCAGCTCTTTATAAAACAGAATATGCATTTTCGTTTCAGTTTCATTTCCAATTTTAGCCAATCAGGATAGAGAACTCAATCAGGATATAGATTAAACAAGTGAAATTGGAAGTGATGACACTAAGAAATGAGCAGGCAAAATTGGAACTGGAACACTATAAAAATGGGTACTTTCTCCTGATTGGCTGAGATTTTGACACCTACCGGAACATTTATTTTCTGTTTATTAAAAAGCTGGAGAGACGGTGAGACTCCTGTTACTGAACAAACACTCTATAGCAATGATTACTATCAGAATATAGTGCTTTATCCTTTTAACAAAATATTTTTTGTTTTAACCCAAAAATATCACTTACCCTACCTTTAATGTAAATATAATTATCCTATCACACAACGATTTGGCGGCCCCCCTGTGGTAACTCCGAAGACCCCCTAGGGGTCCTGGACCCCCCGTTGAAGACCCCTGGATTATAGTGTCTGACCTGTTGATGTTTTCAGGTACTGATATGAAAACTCAAGCGTAGTTAATGATTTAAACTCAGTCAGAACAAGTTTGTTGTATATTTCTAACAGAAAACATAATTTTGTTCCATTATTGACCGTTAAAGTTAGATAGTACATTTTGATATTGCCACCCCTAACATTCATGTTAGATTCGGAACTTCAGCACCCAGTGACAATTGAACCTTTTCAAAGGGTGTTGGTCATATTTCCCCCATAATGACAGTTGTAATAACATAGGTAACTTAACATTAACAGGACCTTTGTTAAATTGACCTTTTCAAAAATAATGGTGGATGTGCAAATCCAAAAGCAAATTGTCAGTAAAACTCTATGGACAGGGCACTGAGGGCACCCTCAAAAATTCCACTGCAAAGGTAAACAACCACTGAACTTTCACAGAGATAAGATACACAAAGTGAACTGTCCCTGGTGTCTTTAGCATCTAGGCTCACAATTTAAATTGCAAGACCGTATCTAAAGTGACAGTTTTAACGAATGTGTCAAAGATCATGACATCATGAAGATCATGAAGTGACCTTTGATTCAAAACCCATAATTATCTCATCCCTACCTCCTTATGTTGTTCACTTAATCTACTTAATCTACTTAAGTGAATCTAGTTCACTTAAGCTATTTGAAAATAGCCGATCTACAAGCTCAGATGCGACGCGTTGTGAGCTTGTTTAGTACTTTTACTTTTGGTACTTTAAGTAAATTTTGATACCAATACTTTTGTACTGTTACTCAAGTCAATTTTGAATTCCGGACTTTTACTGCAACGAGTAATTCTACATTGCAGTATTGATACTTTTACTTAGTAAAACATTTAAATACATTTTCCACAACTGCTTGCGAGTTGGAATCCGACTCCCATTATGTCCTGCATGCCTACCCTCCCTGTCTCTCTGCACTCCTCCAAGCAAAGCAGAAAATGCCAAACTAATAATAATAATAAAGTTGTTATTGTTTATCATGTCAGTCCCTTGTTGAACTTTTCGATCTGGCCCTTGTCTTTTTTAGCACTTGGCATATTTCAAATGAAAGGAAATGAAACGCTTGCAGTTCTTAACTGTTTGTCTCTTTCAACAGGGGAATAATGTGTTAGCTCGTCGAGCTACATCAGGTATGACTGTGATGTCTCGTCAGTCTTAAAACCATGAGTACTTGTTTTGTTTTTTTGTACTAATGCTGCTCAAAGGAAATCATATTCACATGCCCATCTCGTCATGTTTCAGCTCTATCAGCTAGCCATGGTATCACGCTCAACAATAATGAGTAAGTGCTACACAGCAAACAAACACAATCTTTTAATTATCTATGGCATTAGAGGAGTAGATTTTGAGTATTCATTTGACAACCCTTCCTTGCATGACATTTCTTCAACCCATCACCCTGCCTCACAGATTTCCTCCTACCCATAATCATACTGAATGTGTGTCACTGCCATTTTTAAACTGTCACATGATTGCCTTCCTAACTAACAGCTGTTGTCTGGGAACAGTCAACCACACAAGTGAAGTGTCCTCTGTAATTTGATGTTTTATCATAAAGCATGTGCAGGTTTCATGCCCTTGGCATGACTGTGCCCTGTTGCATGCAACCCAAAGTATCCTGCAATGTAATCCTAAATCAACTTACAGTATTCAAATGAATACGTATATTCTCTTTGCATTCAGAATGGTAGTCTTACACGAGATGCAGGGTTCATTTAACCACATTTCAGTTGGATAGCTGCTGAATTCCTGTGCTTTTTGTCTGTAGGAAATGTGATCCTAGGTCCAGTGTCTTCCAGATCCAGTACTTCAGGACGTCTGTTGCCCACAGTATGTACTCTATCAGCCTAGATGTCTTTCATGATGTCTTGTGTCTGTAAATGAATAGTTTCAGTGTACTGTATGTGGTGATCAATCTGGTTTCCCTGTCTCTCCTTTATCTTAAAGGGAATGAAGTTGTCACAGTTAACACACCTGCGTTTGCAGAATCTGTATCAGAAGGGGACGTGAGGTGGGAAAAAGGTATGTTCCTGTGTTCTGTTCTTACTCAGATGTTGGCTGCTGCTACTGTAAACATTGGTCTAAATGCCAGGCTCTCTTCCTCACACAGCGTTTGAACAAGAGGTCAAAAGTCTTTCCCGTTTTTAAAAACAACCTGATTTCTGCTTACAGCTGTTGGAGATACCGTCAGTGAAGATGAAGTGGTTTGCGAAATTGAGACTGATAAGGTATGACAAATTTGACATTTAGACTCAATGGCAGATTTCATGTTGGGACATACTGTAAATGTGAGGTAGTATATGTTCTTCTCTGACACTGTAGCATAGTAGGAATTAAAAAGATTGAGTAGAAACTAGCATATTGCCCCCAGATTAGTAATACACTTTATCTTTGAAACTTCTTTACAGTGTTTGCACTGTTGGACTGTGAAATGGATATAAGGAGAAAGGTCAGATAGGTTAAGGTTAAGGCTAGGGCTGGGCAATATATAGAATTCTGTTAAATACTGTATGACAGCTATGGTTTAATGAAGGATGTGTGGGGGAAAAATCACTGTACACTTTCACGTGTCAGAATTTTGCGTATATTCGCATTATCGCTGGTGTGTAATGACCTTTATCCTACTTATAACTTGACTGACCAGTTTTAAACTAGCCATAAAGTATGGTCATTTTGTATTATTATAATCTAGTATGATCTTTGCACACCAAATAAAAATGTCATTGTATTTAATTAATGAATACATTTTCTTTTGTAGACCTCAGTGCAGGTTCCGTCTCCTGCAGCCGGGGTGATTGAGGAGCTTCTGGTCCCTGATGGAGGAAAGGTGGAGGGAGGAACTCCTCTCTTCAAGCTTCGCAAAGGAGGTCTGAGCTTAACTGGACTTGTGCTTGCATTAACAACCGGGATGATTAACTCGAAAGCTTAATATTTCTTCATTTGTTCACTTGTACGTCTTTCAGCCGGCGCTCCCAAAGCGGCGGAGGCTCCAATAGCTGAGGCTCCACCCCCCGCCGCTGCTGCTGCTGCAGCCCCGCCTCCCCCACCCCCTGCCGCTGCTCCTGCGCCCTCAGCCGTGGGCCCCATCCCCACCAGCATGCCCCCTGTGCCACCTGTGTCAGCACATGCTATGGACTCCAAACCAGGTTAGTTGTCATCGGACAGTCGGCCATGTGTCATGTGAGAAGTGTTTAACTTGACCTCTGTGCTCTCTTGATTAAGGGAGAGTGATGAATCCTTTTTCCTCTGCATGTAGACGGGTGGTTGTGGCTAAATGTGGCGAAGCTAACATTGAGCCTCTTGTTCTCTCAACGTCGGGTTCGGGGACCACCAGGGGTCCCAATGGACCCTTAGGGGTCCGTAACACTTGAGAGTGTAAAATGTTTGTACACTCGGAGTTAAATGAGCACTGAGGATTTTTCATTTTTGGGGTTCCCGTTAGTTCAGTGATTCTCAACCTTTTAATTTCAAGGATCCCCAGTTTGATATGCATAGACCATGGACCCCCATTTGATCCGAGTTGATCTTTACATCTCTGAGCCATGGGAATCCCAGTCTATAGACCCGTAAGAGTCAATTTTGGACCCCTGGTGGTCCCCGGATCCTACGTTGAGAAACCGTGCATTAAGCGGTACTAACTGCTTCTTTGCCTCGTTGCCAGTCTCTGCAGTCAAGCCCACCCCAGCTCCTGCTGCCCCAGTGGCCCAGGCCGAGGGAGGGGCTAAAGCAGCCAGGACGGAGAACCGGGTAAGAACCCTGCCAAAGGCTAGCGTCAGTTAACATGGTGAACAAAAGTAACAAAGCGCTCACAGAGATAACTAGAAGTGTATTTAAGATATTGTTTTTAACACCCTGTGTTTTTTTTAATCAGGTGAAAATGAACCGGATGAGACTGAGAATAGCCCAGAGACTGAAGGAAGCACAGAATACCTGCGCAATGTTGACCACGTTTAATGAGATTGACATGAGGTAGGAAATTCAGAATGAGCTGACCTATACTTTATCAAGACCTGCATCCACCATGTTATACCACATCAAAGTTAGGCTTTTTGAAGCAAATGCTTTAATTTACTGCATTGTACTGCATCTTATCTAAGTTAAATGTAGGGGAAGTGATATTTTTGGTTAAAACAAAACGTTTTTTTTGTTAAAAGGTTAAAGCATTATATTCTGATAGTAAGCATTGCTATAATTTTTTTGTTCAGTAACGGGGGTCTCTGCGTTTCTCCAGCTCTTTAATAAACAGGAAATACATTTTCAGGTAGGTGAAGGAATTTCAGCCAATCAGGAGAGAGTACCCATTTATCAGCTTTTAGGATGAATGAATAAAACTTGAAGTAAACATGTGAAATGATGCAACAGTTTATCCATTCTCTGAGTTGTGCTGAGCCCGGGCTCCGATGCCCCCCGGTGTCGTTCTGACATCGGGGGGTCTGGCTGCCCGGCCCTCGGTACCGACCCAGTGTTCTACTGGGCCGGCTGCCGAACCGGGCATGCTGGGCTCTGGACCCAACGGTGAGCTTCAACCAAGACTTGACATGCTGATTCTGATCACATTTAAAAATAGATTTACATCAAACAGAAACTTGATTTAGAATATAAACGTAATATTTCCATCCATGTTCCAATTCCAATTTTGTCTGCTCATTTCTTTATCATAACTTCCAATTTCACTTATTTAATCTGTATCCTGACTGAGTTCTCTATCCTGATTGGATAAAATTGGTATCCGGACCTGAAAATAAATGTTCTGTTTAATAAAAAGCTGGAGAGAGATGGAGACCCCTGTTACTGAACAAACACTCTATAGCAATGAGCAAAGAATATAGAGCTATTTAACACTTATTTCCACCAAAGAAAATAACTTATCCTACCCTTAAAAAATATCTAATCTTTAATCGTAGCTACAGTAAGTAAAATAAATTGTAAACATTGTATAAATGAACATAGTATTGGAAGAAAAGTTAGGCAATATGATTTTTCAGTTTTAAGTGTTAAGAGAGGAAACCACACTGTCGCAAATCGTTATAGATTGGAATCTGCCCAATAGGAAAAGCTTTTTGAAACCCAATAGCCTTTTAAACGCTGGAATGTAAATATTTGGTCATAATGGCATCTAAAACGAAGATAAGAATTGTTAAAACAGGCTTTATTAATTTACAAGGAAATGTTATTGTCTGCGCTTTGCCCCCTGTGCTGAAGAGGACACTTTGAGGGTTTCTTTCCCCCTCAAATGCGCGGTGTCGGCTTTCAGCTATTCAGGGTTTTCTGTGTATCCTAATTGGATTGACATTGACCGTCTGGAGGAAGACTTCCCAGGCCCGGGCTCATCTGGAGCCGAAGGAGCCGGTCAGAGCAGGAGGCTGTAGCATCTGCAGGGGCCCGCAGAGACCTGCACTCTGAGTGGGAGAGCTACCTCAACCGATATGGGCTTTTATGACGGGCCAATAAGATTTACAGGCTCTAGAAAGTGAAGATTTTTATCGCTTCTTCTCTCCTTTCTCGGAGAGTGTGTGTCTTGGGGGACAGGCTAATTACGTTAGCGGAGAAACCCTAGAGCCTCAACAGGGTTAGAGACAGGAAAACAAACAATTAAAAAGAGAGATACAAGTGGTAAAATGAGCAACGGTGAAACGATTAGCGCGTCAGTGTCAATAGCAGCCATTCACCATGACCTGAAACATCATGTTTTTTCCTGTAAAAAAAACAACAACAGTATTGTAACTGTAAAAACTGTTCCAGATTTTATTAATTCCCACCAGTGATGCCTTTAAATAAGCACCAGTTCAAAAACATTGCTGTCCTTGTCAAAGATGGATAAGAATAAGAATGTAATGATCTATGCAATCCACTGCCTACTGTAAATGAAAGAAGTAACTTACATCAGTGGTTCTCAAACTTTTTAATTTCAAGAACGCCCAATACTGAGAGTATACACATGGTACCAAACGATCCATAAGGGTCCATTAGGTTCCATTTGTATACTCTCAGTTACGGAACTGTAAGGGTCCATTTGTAACCCCCTCAAGCAAGGAACCCCGAGGGTCCTTGGACCACCACTTTGACCACTGGTTTCACATGATAGGCCCTAGAAACCTCAGAGCTTCAGCTTGTCACGTATGACAGTTGTTAAAGTTACACAGCATGCGTAAATTTGAAACCGGAAATCAGTTTAGTGAAACCAATGTGCAAGAATCTCAAGAGACGCCACAGAAAGGTCGCTAAAGTTAGCCAGCTATGTTAGGAAATGATTGTGCGCAAGGAGTACTGATTGTTCCTCAAATCATCATAGCATACAGTATATGTAAATGCCTGGGCCATTAACATTAGGAATGCAAGAACATTTATATTAGAATTGAAACCTCAGATCTCCATCTTGCTGTTGTTGTTTGCTGTTGCTCTTTCGGTCTGCTGCTCATAAGAACCGCACAAGGCTGCGTCTCTGTGTTCACCCATTTATTTGTAGTAACTGGTGGGGACAGACAACATGTGCATGTCAATCTCTGCAACCTGAGAACAATAACTCCAGCTACATTGCTAATTGAATCCAAAGCGAAAGAGCAACGTCCCGTGCACACATTTGGCCACAGTGAAATTTAGTTGTTGTTCAGACAATGTATTATTGACAAAATAGCTTGGAATACATTATCTAGAAAGTACATTCTATTGTCAATTAACTACATTTTGACGAACGTCATCAAATAAAATAAAATGTAAAATAACTCCTGTTACATAAACAGTGTCTTAAGCAAATAAAACAAAACCACTGATACAACTCAAGATACACAAAAATGTTAGCTTGGGTGTTAAACTTGTGCATCAATGATTGCAGTTGGCCAATGTCTTACATTTCTTGCACTCTCTCCACAGCAACATCTCAGAGATGAGGCAGAGTTACAAGGATGCCTTCCTCAAAAAGCATAACATCAAACTGGGCTTTATGTCAGCCTTTGTGAAGGCTTCAGCGTACGCGTTGATTGAGCAACCTGCTGTCAATGGAGGTATGGCTCTTTAGATCAAGGGTTCCAAAACGTTATCAGCTTGAGACCCACAAGACCCAAACGCACAGAAATGCTTTATGAATCAACCACTTAAAGCTCTATTTAATAGTTATAATAGCAAATCTAAGTGTTGAGAGCTTGTAAATCTGCTATTTGGGGGTGGGGTTTGAAAATCTTTTGAAATACAATGACACTTTTCCGGAAAATAAACCCACGCTTATGTGGGCTCACATTATCAGAGGTGCATGTGATGAGAACAAGATTTATGTGTCTTCTGTTAAGCCTCAAAACCACCCTTACGTGTTTAGAGTGAAACTCTGTCCTATTTAGATCAGCCACAGTGAAACAGAGCTGATCTTTACTGCTACTTTTGTCCCCCCCCCCCCCCCCCTTTCAAGGAAATGAATCTTGTTGGTAGTAGAGGTGATGACTTAATAATCATACCTATAAAGTTTTTCTTGTACTCTGTTTATAGTCATTGATGACACTACAAAGGAAATAGTGTACAGGGACTACGTCGACATCAGTGTCGCAGTAGCCACACCAAAGGTACAAAAATGTGATTATAAGTAATAAAGTATAAGCCCTTATCTCCTGCTATTGCCTATAGTGTAAAGGATGATAATATATTCTGTCACATTACTTTTCTCTCTTTTCTCAGGGTTTGGTCGTACCCGTAATTAGAGGAGTTGAATCGATGAACTTTGCGGACATTGAAAAAACTATTAATATGTTGGGAGAGAAGGTAATATTTCATAAATGTACAATATACATTTAAATCAATTAACTAGTTTTACAATGTTGAGGTCCTGACTTTAATTGTGGTTGTACTGTATGTCTGCAGGCCCGTAAAAACGAACTTGCAGTTGAAGATATGGACGGAGGCACGTTCACAATCAGCAACGGCGGAGTGTTTGGGTCCATGTTTGGAACCCCGATAATCAACCCCCCACAGTCTGCTATTCTGGGCATGCATGGCATATTTGACCGTCCCGTTGCTATCGGGGGCAAGGTTTGTATTGTTGCCTCTAAACCTACCTTTATCCTGTTGTTAACCACTTAAAACCTATATTCTTAGTAAGATGGACCCGAGTTACAACTGTACTTGGACGTACTTGGATCTCATAGGGCGCCAAAAAGCCCTATGAGATGAGGGCTTTTTTGGCGAATGTTACCCCCAGTATATGGATGGGTTCGATTGGCTAAAGGACCATACCGGTGGTCTGACATTTGTAGACCACTGATGACGACTGAATAGACATAGACAAATATTTTCCAAGCGTTAACAGTGTTTGAATTTCAAGGGAAGCCATTGGGTTCCATTAATTTCAGTACGGTATGAATGAAAGTCATCTTGCAGAGACCTGTAACTAGAGTGAGATATGTAAATAATGCAACATTTCGCATCTGTTTATTTATTTTGGCATTAAAGTCACATTTATCATTGCATATTAAAGCGTAGTCCCTGGAGAAAAGATTGATTAACGAACACAAAACGTCCTTGACTTATTCACCACGCAATGTTGAACCAACATTGACCCAGTTATTCATGCAAGGTCAGTAACGTTTTAAGACTATGGAGAAAATGTAAACGAATGCAAAATCTAAAAGCCATTAACGGATAAGTTGTCTGTATGTACAGTATGATATATGGACGAAGCTGTGAATAGACAATGACATGTATGGTGGATTATCTTTTTAATTGTACAAAAATATAAAAATGTAGACAAATGGTTTAAGAACAATATATAGACATGTTAAGGGGGCTATATTCTTCCCTTGACTAAACCCCTTCCAATCCGTCAGGTGGAGATCCGTCCAATGATGTACGTCGCCCTGACGTACGACCATCGTCTAATTGACGGCAGGGAGGCCGTCACCTTCCTGCGCAAGATCAAGTCTGTGGTGGAGGACCCCAGGGTGTTGCTGCTGGACATGTAAACTCTTTATATACCAGCAGACACCGGCGAACAACAACCCGCCCGTCACAAAACGGTGGCTGTGCCCGCCGGATGATCCACACTGTAACTACAGTTGATTTATTATTGTGTTGGTTAACTAGCAAAAAGGGAGATTGGAAGAGAGAGAGGAGTACACTGGACTTTTCCATGGATGGAAATAACTGGCTTTGTTGCGGGTGTTAAGAATGGTTTTGGGGTTTCAGTGACTGATCTCTGTAGATCAAAAAAGGATATCGTACAACGCATGTGGGTGCGTCACTTGCCATTTTCCACACAAAATTTGAATAAATTCAAAATAAGAGCAAGATTAATTCAAATTTGAGTTAGTTGAACTGCATATTGTCATTTCGTTAGTTGAGAGAAGAACAATTATCACAAGTTGAACTACAAACCAAGAAACACTATGTCCTACAATGTCCAAAGTATCAAATACCTTGAGATTGTCATCTAATTCACAGAAACATCCGAGGAAACATGTTTATGCTGTGTAAGTGACTACCGGTATTTAAGAAAAAAGATTTTAAACAATAAAAGAGCTGTATTACCTGACTTTGATGTTCTCTTTCTTTAAAAGGGCGATAGATACTATATGTAACCAGAGAAAAACAAATACTTTTAACTGAAAAGTAATGCTCATACAATGTGGAGTGATAGAGGATATTTTTTTTAAATGGGATTGCCCAAGCAAACTTTGGTGGATAAAGCAGATGCTGTATATACTATTGCTGTGCATATGATTGTTCAATACTAACCCACTCTAAAGCTACTAACAATTTTCTATCGCTTAAAGCAGTGGTTTTCAACTCTTTAAACCCCCCTAAATTGACACCTGCGGACCCCCCATAAGAGAAGATATTTTTTACGGCTCTAGCAGTGATTCAACCATTTTAATTTCATGGACCCCCAGTTTGACATGCATTAGGGCTACGGGACCCCTATTTAATGGCATTTCTATCTCTGGGACCCCAATTTATTTTGTGAGATTTGGTTCCTTATGTACACTCGGTTATAGACACGAAACACATAAGACCCTTATGATAAGGGTCCATTTGGTTGCTAAATATCTATCATTTAACTGGGGACCCCCTGGAACCCCCTCAAGGACCAGAACCATTGACTTAAAGAACACAACGCCTGTTCACAGCCATATTTCATTCATGACTCGCATTCACACAGACAGATAAAACCCAGACTTGTCCTTTAACAATGTACAATGTACATTGGGGTTATACAGGCCGGCTGTTTACAAGCCAAGAACTAGAGAACCAAGTGTAATTAGGAAAAAGTATTAGACTTTGAATGAGAGACTGTCAAGGAACCCCAAATCAATGTGTATTTGGCCACGGACCCCCATAAGAGAAGATTTTGAAAATCGCAAATCTACAAGCTCACAGCTCTGAACTTGTAGATCGGCTATGTATGAATAATAAAAAATAAATAGGGCTTAAGTGTTTAAACTGTTCCTCATTTTGCTGAACCCCTGGCCCACTTACCACTGCTCTAACTAAATGTTTTTCTTCTGACTTTATTTAATGTTCATGAATCTAAACTCAGTTTTCCAAGGTCAATGCATAACACTATAGAAACAATGTTGAAAAGTAAGACAATGACATTTTTTTATCACAGAAAGTAATCACAGAATCACAGAAAAGAAGAGGTAAAACTTTTATTGCCTAATGCCCTCGTTTGCCAACTACTATCGTCTTTGGCAGATAGTCCAAAAGGTGTTAATGATCATTATTTGAGAAGAAAAGGCATCAGTTGTCATGCATGGTGATGAAGGAGATAATAATGAATGTTTAAACAGTACTGTACAATATAACAATGTTGTTTCACAATTCAAACTGTTGCCTTCCTTTGTCGAGAGTCCAGAGTCTCTTTCATACTGTATGTGGAAGTTAGAAATCAGACTGTCAAATGCCATGAGTTCTGCTGGCTTCAGTCTGACATTATTAACTTGACCGTTGTCTTTGGGAAGCAAAAATCACTCGGAAGCCAAGAACCAGACTTGCAGCATCATGAATGGCCATGTGAGGGCGCTCAGGTTCAGCTAGTTCAGTTAACCATTTTCAACTTGGTGTCCCCATCTCGTGGACATATCATTATACTGTATACGAAAACTGTCCAAAACTGTCAAATCTTAGAAAACAGCGAAAATAGTGGATCTGCTATTTTTGCTATTTAAAAACCAAAAATGACAACAGGACTTGTGATCAGAGCAGAGGTGTCCAGCTAGCAAGACAATGCTTTCCAGGAGACGCAGCTGAAAAAGGGGTGACATTTGATGTCGCTCACCCCTCCTCCTCCAGAGCCCAAGCGATAGCCAGCGTCAAACTGAAGCAACTAAGGAAGCAGACAAAATACAGTGTTGACAGCAGTGGTGGAAGACATACTTGGGTATTTTACTTAAGTAAAAGCAGAAATACCACAGTCAGTGTAGAATTACTGCTACAAGAAATATGTGACTTAAGTAAAAAGTACAAAAGTAAATATGACTTTATTGTATTATAATTACTGTGTGTAGTTAATGTTGCAGATGGTAAAAGAGGGGCATATTTTAACAACTCTATATACAGTACAGCGGGGGAGCTTGAATAGATATAGGCTTATCTTAATCTATAATAATACACAAATGTTTTTGTTGATTATATATTATTAATCTGCTAAAGTAACTAAACATATCATTCAATATGTGTAGTTGAAAGTAATTAATTAGCATAACATTTGCTTCCAAACTGCAGTGGAGTAGAAGTATAAAGGGGCAGAAAATGTATCTCACGATTGTACTCGTGTACAGTATTTGAGCATTATGTACACCACTGAAGGCCAACAGGGTACAATCTGTATGTGTGTGCGTGTGCGCAACTGCGCATGCTTGTGCGCATGTGCGTATGCGTATGCGTGTGTGTGTGTGTGCAGTCTACACTGTGCAGGCCATTGAACATACTGTAAGTGTAGAGCTCAAGCCTCCACACATTAGCCACCCAAAACTTTCCCCAGCTTCCGTATTGTAGAGGAAGCTAGCTTTAAGCTTATCGCAGGAAAAAAGCAGATCTACAAGCTCACGATGGGTCGCAGCGCGACGCATCGTGAGCTCGTAGATCGGCTATTTTCAGCGGATATCTTTTAATGTAGAGCGAAAACAAAAAAGACACTAGTATAAACCTCTGAGGGACTCCAGTCAAACATATAGGGTTTAAGTGGTTAGGCCTTACCTCAGTGAGCAGCGAGGCAGCGGCAGGGCTCAGGTGGTCAGGGATGAACAGCTGCGTGTGAGAGTGTATTCCTGCTGGATGAAGCTGCCACAGAGGCTGGAGGGGGGGGGGGGGAGACAGGACAGTTTGTATGAGTTGCCAGGCGATAGTTCAAACATGTCACATTCATGGGCTTTATACTGTTAGAGATGAAACACATGAGATCTTCTTACCATTCCTGTCAGAAGCTCAAATAACAAGGCCCCCAGACTCCACCAATCACAAGCCTCTGTGATCTTGGACACTCCTCCAATCTCTGTTGGTAAATTAGAGTGCATCATAATGGTGCGAATGTGTTTCAATATTATTTATTTGATATGTTTTGTGTTACTATGCCACATACTGTACCTGACCTAGCGTTCAGAACATGTTAGCCTCTACCACCACTAGGTGGCAGGTTTTGTCAAGGAACCCAGTAGCTCTACAGTATCAGACTTTTTGGTAACACTATTCTTACAAAGCCCATGTCTATAATAGCATATGGACCTATATAACATACTTATAATGATATAATGCAATAAAATTGGCATATATTACTGTATTATCACAGCTATAAGCACTCATAATTCTTTATAACAATAATAATAAGACATTATAAAGCATTTTATATTGACTTATACAGTCAAGTATCGTAATACTTCATAATTGCTGGCCTGGACAAATATGCAGATTATAATGCATTCATACTTGACCTTATAAGTGAATATAAAATGCTTTATGATGTGTTACGATTGTTGTTATGAAGCATTATGAGTACATGAGTGCTTCTAACTGTATTGTGATTACAATGCATTATAAGTATGTTTGGCTTTAAGTAAAGTCTTACAGAATTCTTACCTGGTGCACAGTACATCTGTTCCATTGCTCTGGGGCTGATCTCTGACTGAACCTCACTCCACTGGCCAAAAAATGACAGACACACCTTTCCTGGGGAGACATGTCATTGTGGTTTTAAACGTGGTGAGGTAGGGGGCAGCTCTGATGTGAGCTGGTAGTGAGTTCCACACTGAGGGGGCACATATACATACATAATACAGTATGTTGTGTTTAAAAGAATAGAACGTATCTGTCTTCTCCTTGCACCGACTGTTTTTCAGGAAATTGACAAACTCACCATTGCTGGTAAGTAGAACGTTTTTAGGGTTGAGGTCCCGACACAGGACTCCCTGCTGATGCAGACTCTCGAGGGCCAGCAGAATCTGTGCCCCCCAGACCCGCGCCTCTGCCTCGGGCGTCCCCCAGCCCACCTGGCTGGCGGCCTTCTCGCTGGCCCTGGGAGACTTGACCGGGAACCGAGGCAGGTAACACCAGCCGTCCACCTCGATGATCTGGTCTTCCTCCTGCCCCTCCGATTTCAGAAAGGCGTCCATGTCTCCTCTCCTCCTCTGAGGCAGAGCCCCTGGAGGATGGGACGGAAAGGGGTCGCCGCTCAGTGGCCCTTCCCTAGCGGTCGGGCCGTTTTTCCCCCCGGGGCTCAGCAGCTCCCAGGCTTCCTCCACTTCCTCTCCTGACTGTTTCGAGCGGGCCTCCGCTGGGAACGTCACCCCCGAGAGGGCTAGGGAGATCCCGGGGCGCGCCCCGTGTTTACCCCCGGCGCCGCTGTGGCAACCAGGGGGGACAGAGGAAGACTGGTCGCTCTCTAAGGCCGTGTCTGTGTCCGTGCACTCGGAAAACACTGCTCTGTCTGTGCTCTTGATGACCGGTATAGCGTTCCTTTCGTCGGTCGTGGGACTACAGGTGATTTGCCCCTCTACTCTGCTCTGCGGGAGCGGGTCCGCAGTGTTCCCAAGATATGAGGTGGTATCGCTTAACACAGGTCCCACGAGAGGGCCGTTGGCGATCCACGGTGCCCTGCCGTGGATCTGGGTTTGGCAATGAAAGGGGATTTGCAAAACGGCCGGAGAGGAACTCGTTGGCGAGTCAGGACTTGTACCAGCGTTTTCCACGCTAGTTGACCCTGCTTTATTTGTATGAGGTACGGTCTGTCCTTGAGTTCTATGTGAATCCGCGTCAGTCACTGCATAGGGGTTTATGGTCTTAGAGTTTTGTGCCGGATCTGCGGTCTTCCAAGCAACTTCAAATTCAGAGCTACACTCCAGCAGTCCCATTCCGGCTGTCTTTTTGTGAAACTCCGACATGACATCAAGAGCGTGACTGACGCGGGCGCAAGCGAGCGGAAGAGCGGGCTTTTCCTGAGTTCCGAATTTAGTTTGCAAACACAGACTGGGGGCTGGTGGATGGATACGGGGGTTGATGTGTGTCCTTGTGGGATCAGAGAGCGAAGTCGGCCGCTCTAGCCGAGCATAAAATGAGGCCGCGGAGCGCGTGTTCTGCAGACAGCCTGTCTCCTCGATGTAGGAATGGGTGCCGCAGCTCTCCAGACGCTGCTGGGTCTCGTACCACGACGTGGTGGACTCTGCATCGCGGCCGTCGTCGTTCTCCGTCTCTGGCAGGGCGGTCACGGCGGAGCTTCCTCTGTCGTTGTGCTGGTAGTCTGTGCTGATTGTGGGAGATGTGTGGCTGTTCTTCAGTTTCATCCCGTGCTGGATGGGACCGAGGCTTTCTCTGCGCTGCTTAGCCCTGTCGCTCCTCACCTTGTGCAGTTTGGAGAAGAGCCTCCCACCTGGGAGAGTAGAAGACAAAATCAAATCAATATAATTTAATCAATCAATATGGACAACGGTGGCTTTTTGTTGCTGTCAAGCTTTTCTTTATGTCTGGTAACAGGTGTTATGACATTCCCAGCCTTTACTTGATCTGGGTAAGAGGAGTGATAAAAGGACTGCTTGAGCTGATTGTCAGTTGTTGTATAACCCCTCGAGGTTATACGGCAGCTGACCAATCAAGCGAAGCTAAAGGGGCAATGCCCCCCCCCACCCACCCACGTAATGCGATAAACACAGTGGATCGGCGGTGTAGCCAATCTACAAGCACACACCGCTTTTCATCACAACGATTGGCTATTGTAGATTGCCTATTTTCGGTGAAAATAGCCCCCCTGGGCGGACCCCGGGGGATCCCGGTCAACGACGTATGGTTTGTGGTTAAGGGGTAAATTATTATGCACATTTACATTACTACACCATGGGAGACCAATAATAAACACAGTTGGTGCTCACCTTGAACGTGTTCCAGATGCAGGTACACAGCGTCTTCACTGACATAATACCTCAGTAGCTTCACCATGTACGGAACCCCCTGGGGGATGATGGTTGGCTGGTCTCTGCTCTCCCAACTCGACTTGGCCAGGCTCTGCGAGGACACACACACACACTAATGACCAGTGTCTGGGTACCAGTGTCATCATTTTATGTCTGACTGCGTCAGCTTGGTTTTAATTAGGATACACAGTGCGTAGAGCATTGGTTCTCAAAGTGGGGTCCGAGGACCACCAGGGATCCTTGGGGGGGTACCAGGGGGTCCCCAGCAAAATTAGTTAATATAGCGTCACAATGATTTTAACCACTTTAACCATATTTTATACTTTGACTATTCAAAAATAGGGTATAGCTATACAAGCTCATAGTGCGGCACCGAGTGCCGCGCTATGAGCTTGTAGATCTGCTATTTCTTTTTTTTAAATCTTGAACATTTTTGCAAATCTGAATATATATAAGCAAATGAATATATATAAGCTATAGTTTTAAAAGCGAACATTTTTAACCCAAATCTTTGCTTCTGGAGGTCCCCGGCACAAAACCTTTTCAGATTGGGGTCCGCGGCCAAATACATATCATTTTGGGGTCGTTGACATGAAAAGGTTTGATGGCAGTGGGGAGTAGTTTGGTGTTGGCTGGAAGCAGTTAACACCTGTAATTAATTGAGCTGATTGTCAGTCAGTCAGCCCTATCTTCCAGACAGTCTTGTCGCTTGACTGACTCCCTGAAAAAGGAATTAAACATACTGACAGTTGTAAGTACATTTTCTGGTTAATATCAAAGCATTGCTGACTGTATTTCCCTAAACATGTTAGGGGTTAAGTCAGTGTCTCGCTAAGTCACACTTTCACAAATAGACAGGGTCAGGAGGCGTTACAGTGACCTTTTCATTACCAGACAGCTTCTCAGTAACCACTAAGCTGCGGCCGCCCGCTACGTACAGTACAGTAGTTCCGATGCCCTGGGTTTGAATCTGATTCAACACCTCTGTCTTCTCCTCTCTCCACACTCCTTATCCTCTCTTTCCCTGCTTTACTATCTAATAAGAGTAAAAGGAACTGCCTCTTTCCGCTTATTTCTCTGGTTACTGAAATTGGAGGTGCATTGTCTGTAAAGGGGTGAGGGCAGAGGGCTTTTAGATAGATCAATGAAGACAGATACCCATTAACTGAGATGTCACAGAATACAGGAGCTGGCTGGCTGCCACAAAACCTCCCCCAGAACATCTGTGTTCTCAGTTGATAAAAAGTTTGTCTGTGCATGTTCAGTGCTGCTGCATGTATATTATACCATAACACAGTGGTTCTCAAACATTTTCATGTCAAGGACCCCCAAATTTGAAGATATTGTACCAGTGACCTAGCCTCGTAAACCGTAAATAGAGTTGAGAACTCACCTTTACAACAAACGTCTCCTTATTGACCATGCTTTGGACAATCAAGACCTTTGGAGGCAAGAAGAACAAGATTTTTCACAGAATGGAATGTTTGTTTAGTTCTCATTCTTTCAAAAGAAAAGGCATCATTTCTATGCAGTGGTACAATTGGCAAAACGTTGGAAAAGCATGGCATGACTGTTACACTGTGACTTGGGGGGCGGAATCAATGTTTTGATGAAGATAGCCATTCATTCTGTTTGTCAGGTTATATTTCATAGAGGGAGCTGTGGGGGAAAAGCACTAGCAGCACATGTAGTAAAAGTTCTAGGAAGTGATCACTGGTAGGAAGTGAGGTACCAGGAACAGCTATAAAAGTTCCAGGAAGTGAGGCTATGTGGGTTCCATTTTGGGTGTGAAAGAGTGTTTGGTGTGGTTTTAGAGAGAGCCCACACTGTAATTCAAATCACTTTAAACCATTGAATATTGTGGCCGATAAACTTTAAGATCTGAATAAGGGAAGCTTGGTTGAAATTAAGATGTCGATTCTTTATTAGCACATGGTTGTTTTTCATATAGCAATCGTTGTTTATTCCAATATGGAGGATAAACGGGAATTCTAAGCATTCTGTGAAAGGCCTCTTTTGCCCCGACAGCATTAGTATACCATATTAACCCTGGCATCCCTTTTTCGGTGTGTCATTAATTATTGGCAAACATTTTCAAAAGGAAAAAAAAAAAACATTTTGAAAATGGGGCTTAAGTGGTTAAAGTCATGTACAACCAAGATCGTAAGAAAATGAATGTCCTTGTTGGGTCAAAGAAAGAGCACAGAGGGTGTCCTACCTTATCAACGACCCCCACCACTTTACACATCTCCAGATCCTCCACAGGGGAACTCAGATGTCTGATTGGTCGGAATCTCAGGCTGCTGTAGCCCTGGTGACAGAAAATCATGCTAGACATTAGCTATGGCTGAGCACAGGGAAGAGCTGCTTCTACACAGCTGTCGGTCGGTCTGTCAGTCAGCCAATATATTTGAGTGTTGTAGCTCATCACGGATGATGTACTTGTTTGAAAGGTTGTGCATAAGACTGATATCATATTATGACACCTATCATGAACATGAAGGAATCTCTATGAATATTAATGACGGGTGACATTAAATGTCATTTGGTCAATTATGTCACTTTCAATGCAAAGTTGAAATTGTTTGGGAAGTCTTTGTTATGACAGCTTGACATTAACCAAGCCAACACAACCTGTCATAAACATAGTGGGCCTACAGTACTTATCAATTTGATACTTGATTAACCTGATATGCCAATGTTGTAGTACTGGAGTCCAGACCTTGGAATATCAAAGTGTTTGGTAACATCATTGGTAACAATGAAGTAAGAAGTGGCCCAATTTCTTGCCGTGCATAGAGCATAATTCAGTACCGTTACCAGCAAAATAAATCAGATGCAATTAACTGCAACCCACAGTTGCATCTTTAACCACATGAATCCTACCTATTCTGGGGCGAACATCCGGAGAAAATAGCATATCTACAGGCTCACCTTGTAGATCAGCTATTCTTGGCGAAGATAATGTGTAGAGCAAAAAAAATGCTATCAATTATTTGGATTTTCAACTATATACTGACCAATCCTATATTGGAATCATTGCAAGCAGACCACTAGGGGTGATCCCAACTTGCTTGCGGTGTTTTTTGAAAACAAAAAGCCAAAAATCTAAAGCTCGTCACCAAGTGCACAATTTGTATGATTTTTTACATATTCCCTTCCAGTTTATAGCCATTTTAAGCTCCCGGCAGCCATCGTGGACACCATCTTGAAAATAATGCCTTTCCACAACTCAGATTTTCCTAGATTTTTAGTATGCTTTTTAGCACGCCCAATAGTAACAGAATCCATTGAAAAATATTTTCTATCAATTATTTGGATTTTCAATCATATACTGACAAATCTAATATTGGAATCATTGCAAGCAGACCACTAGCCTGAAACCCCCCTCTGCCATATAAATGATTCAGAAGTGGCTTGTAAAACTATTATTGCACTCATTGTGACACTGACTAATGACCACAACTTGCTTTAGTAGCTTCATGTCAGTGAAGGATATTTATCGTACCCCGAGATGAGAGCTTCCCTTTCCTAAGTTGTCCTGCAGATGTGAGATGAAGATTTCTTCAGCTCTTTTCAGATATTGAGTCGTCTTCCTTTTCACTGCTTCCCGACGTTCCTTGTTTGGATCCACTGTAAAAGTCCCATAGTTTCCATTTAAATAACAGCAATAAAATCACAGGCAGCCACTACTAGTGACTCAATATGAATCTGATGATAGGGAGGAAGTGGCCATGCAGTTATAAACACACTGACCATGTGATGGGCACATGGGAATTTATACTGTATGAAACAGAATGAGGAAGTCACGTCACAGGATGATTCAATTTCCTGTCTTCTACTGTGTCAACAATCAGCTGTGTTTTTATCAATCACTGTTAATCAAAGTGGAAGTGCTTCAGTCAGGATTATGCCATCATGATGAACATTGATGAGGATTAATTCAATTAACTACTGGAGGCCTATTGTCACAGTACTTGGAGGCCAGTCTATGAAGTCAGCACTATGACATCAGTAGATACACAGACATTCCTGGAATTAATTTACAGACAGACAGACAGACAGACAGACAACATGAAAGTGCTTTGTGTGTAACTGATGTTTTGTTTCATCTTTTATAGCACTTTGGTCAATTTCGATTGCTTTATTATAAATACGATTTGATTTGATACGGCTGGTGGTCAATATTACCTAATGCAGTAGCATTAGGGAATACTTTTATTTACATGTGTATTGTTTATAAATTCAGAGCAAAACAGTCTCTTATTTTGAATTGTGTTCAATAAATTAAAATCAACACAAAAGTTACTAAGTAAGAGTACCGTTAATACTTCATAACCTCTCTCTCCTTATGTCTATTCAAGCCAAGTTGTTGAGTTAGTAGTGAACGAGAGAGACATGGAAGCACAGACTACTTTGCCTGTCCTGAGCCTTTTTAAAATCATCACCCCAAACGAGAGATGCTAAAAAGTCTGTGGTGAAGAAGGCGTTCAGCAGGTGTAGAGGCAGCACAAGCAGGAAGTGGCTGATGTATTGTAACGAATGTAATGCTTTTGTTTTCTTATATGCCTGGCCTTCAGCGAGGCAACTGACTCCAGCATTTTCGTGTCAGACTGTAGACGCGTGCACAGCGAAAACCGAAGAGCGTGAAAAAAGCGTGGCAAACTGAAATTTTGCCAAAGCTTATTTTGTAACCCATTCAATCTGGGAAAGTATCCGTGTCATTTTGATCGGACACAAGAGGCAGATCATGAGTTGTACACTAGGTCAAAGTGAACTTATGGGGAAATAGATGTATTTTGTTATACCTAGAATTCACGTGCAGATAACCATATGGCCTAGTCACAAGATGGTTAATATTGCCTAATATTAAGAAATAGATGAGAAGAGGAGGAGGAGAGATCCATTGCCTACTGACAGAAGGGGTATAAATATTACTAATGTGTGTGTAATCGAGGAATTGAACTAGCCCCATTAAGAACCTCTCACTCCGCTATACAGCTCCGAGATGAGGTCCTATGACCTATGCCGAGGTCTCCCAGAATCGGTTGAACGGCCACAAAGGGTCCGCTGTTTACCCATTTCGCCACATCTTATCCAAAAACTAATGGTCGATTCCAAAGCATGAAGCAGATGTTTAAGGTTTGGTTGGGCACAAAATATTTTAGGATGGGGACGAAACTACCTGTTTAAATCGCTTATTTAGTCAGCCTGTGGCCATGTTTCCCATTGTTGCCCAACCGGGAGCAGTACTGGCACCGGACGTAGGGGGGTTTTCCGGGTTGAATGGGAAACATGGCCAGACAGATAACATGAAAGTGCTTTGTGTGTAACTGATGTTTTCAGAAAACTCTTAGAAATAGCAGATGTACAAGCTCAAGCTTCTTAGAAATAGCAGATGTACAAGCTCACAGCACGTCACTTTGTGCCGCGCTGCTAGCTTGTACATCTGTTATTTTTTAACTTATTGAAAGTGTTTGAAAAAACTTCTTGAATCTTGAAAGTGTTTGAAAAATGTTGAATCATTTCGATTTTTTTAACACAAATCTTCTCCCCTGGGGGTCCCTGGCACAAAACATTTTAAGATGGGGGTCCGCGGCCAAATACAGATAATTTTGGGGGTCCTTGGGATGAAAAAGTGTGAGAACTACTGATTTCAAGGACATTTGTAGAATCGGCCTCAGGTCTTAATGAGTTAAACCGCTCAAAAGCTGACATCAACAGCCTCCTGGGGGTCAGACAGCTGACAGCTACAGAGATCAGGTCAAGAAGAGGTGTCAGGTTTCACTCTCCTGTCTAAAAGAATGTTTCCCAAACAGTGGGTCGGGACCCATGTGTAGCTCGTGGACCAATTTTTATGGGTCGCGAGTAAATGTCCCCTTTTTCTTCCATTACATTTATTTTTAAAGATTTAAAAGGGTTTTTAAAAAATCACAACTTTTCAATTAAATTAATTCCAACATTATTTCAAAATTATTTCCTAAATAAATAAAAACAACGTTTAAGAAGTAGTGAAAATATCAGATCGACAATCTTCCAGGTCTGCTATTTTCACTAGTTTGGGTCCCGGGGGCGCGAACGTCTAATTTCTCTTTTGGGTCTTAAAAGGTTTGGGAACCACTGATCTAAATGGCCGTCTCTGTGATCGTTATAATCCAGAACTTCATTCAGGAAAACGTCTCCACTGACATCCAGAAAGCTGGAATGTTTTCCGTCCAGCTGGGAACAACGCAGGACGTAACAAGATCAAGATCAATGCTCAGTTGTTTTGAGGTATGTGACAGTGACTGATGTTGTCAATGAGAGGCTTGTCACAGTGTCCACTGATAGTCCTTTGTCAAGTTGCTAAAAGAGATCCTTGAGCATTTGACACTGCGGACACAAGCCTGTGCATTGGAAATGCCACAGATGGGGCTTCAAACATGCAGGGGCAGTACAGAGGCTTCTCTAGACTGTCCTGCTGGCATTGCATCCCCCCCCCCAACCATGTGCATGCATGTATGGTGCTATGCACATGTCCTCAATGTCATGCTGCCTGGTACCAGTCAGTGACTGAGAGTGGATCACTGTTTGATCTCCTCAGTGACACAGCAGTGTTTATCAGAGAGTACAGTAATATCAGATAGTGAATCTGTGAGAGAAAGAGAGCCATAACAAGATACACATTAGGCCAAGCTCAAAGCCCTGAAGAAAATATTTTGATAATCTGGAAAGCCTCGCTAGATGGTCTGTGTAAAGTTGAGTAGACAGACATGGAAGTGGAAGTGGAGATTACACTTGGAGCCTAGGAGGTTAAGGTACATAACTAAATTCTGGATCAGCTATTGAGGCCATCAACCGAAGGTTTCTCACACATAAACCTCCCCTTAATCTAAACCAGTGCTCTCCCTAAATATCTATATGAAGACATCAGCAAGTTCCTGGGTACATTTGCTAGCAGGGCAATGGATAACAACCTGCAGACGTCGCTGAAAAGCTTAGCAGGCCAGTGGGACACGCTGATAAATTAACCAGCTGCAGGACAGTGAAGGATAGACCCGATGGAAAGAAGAGGACATGGAAATTATCAGTAAAAGCTGCGCCTCAAAGCTGCTATCAAATTCGAATACAAGACCACTCGCCAAACACGCTCGCCCCGGGTGAAATCCGGCGACCTCGGAACGGTCGCCACCTAGTACTCCTAACCGTAACCTCGGTAAAACTATGCCTAAACCTAACCTTATTATTAAACGTAACCTCAGTAAAACGGTGCCAAAACCTAACCTTATTCCTAAACTTAACCTCAGTAAAATTATGCTTAACCTAGACAAGAACGGCTAAATAAATGGGGGCGAGCGTGTTTTGGGGCGAGCGTTCCGGTTACCTCAAATTCTCCAGAGATTCAACATGCTCACAGATGCATTCTATATCACCTGCTAGGACTTGCGTACAGGTTTTGGCTGACACTTTAAATAACCCAGGTGGCCCGATAATATTCAACCCAAACATACACGACAAGCACACAGAGCCTGTCTGCCTTCATGTTGATGGCCACTGAAAATAATGTTCTCATGGCTTTGGACACAGACACTGTAATTGACAGAGTTCAGAGGGGAGTGAGCTACTGAGTAAACTGCTGTTATAGTAAGGTGAGATGAAATTACTGATATTGTTAACGTATTCATAATAATGTAGCAGCTTTTTATTCTGAAGATAATGTGATGATGTGACTCATTACCCCCCCTTTATTTCTGTTTCTTAGATCTTTTATAGTGGTGTGGTGGTTTTTATGCAAATGCTTATTGCACTTTGAGATTTATCCAAATGTTAAGTGCATTATAAATAAAATCCATTACTATTATTAATATTAATTCTACTTCTAACTACTGTATCTCTCTACATCGATTGAAGATACCATTTATTTAAATTGGTATTAAATCATTTAAAATGCTACTTTGACTTCTAGATGAGCTTTTTCTCTTACACATACAAATACTTATACTTGAGTGTGGAGGTTGTGTATTCTATGGCCATGTCTGATCACCAGGGAGTCAGTCAAAAGTAAGTGATACTGGTGAGTGGTGTCTGACCGATTGTGATGGGCTGCCCTGGGACAGAAATGCAAGGGAGGATATTTTTTTGTCCCAGTCCAGCCTTGGCCATGAGTGATCAGGCAATGTCCTAAATGTCCATTGTTGTACATATAAACATGTACAACAATTTAAACATTTACACTCCTGCAGATGATGCTCTAACAGTAAACCTGTGATGTGACAAATGAAACTTCTGTATTTAGTCATTTGTTGTCTTGTCTTTTGGCATTTATGCTGTTCATGTGGTGAGCCTTTAAACGGGTACTGGAAACCGGTAGCCTAGCTGCATGGTGATAAAAGACATTTGAAATGCTGTGTTAAACATGAACTAGTTGTCACGCACGTTGACATAAAACAAAACATAGAATGTGCACTTACACTGCACCCCATTGAGCAGTAGGTCTACTCCATTCTTGTAGTAGCTAAAAGCAGCTTCATAGTCCTCATTGACCTCGCGGTCCAGTGCCATGCGGATCTGTTTGGCTGCCTCCACCAGGTAGTCTCGCTTTGCCATGGCGGTCCTTGTTCGGCCCGGTTAAGGTCCGGATGGGCCTGAGCATGACACACAAAACACAGTCAAATCGGAGTGTTAATTTGACTGCGAAGAGTGCTGTATTTTTCCTAATCGGTCCTAGACACCTAACCATGTACATTCAGATCTTATGTGTAAAGTAGCTAGCTGTGCGGGTCTTTCAATAAAGAGAAACAGGAACAGAAAACACTACTGACGACACAGCTCTGGTTCAGTTCTTCTCCATTATATCGTTGCAGTTAGACAGAAAACGTGTACCTGGACATACAAGGTTTCCACCCGACAGCAACAATATTTCCCTCTGAGAAAGTAGCAATTTGTGTGACTGTAACCCACCTTTGCTCCCTGCTCTTATCAGCAGTGGCATTATTCATCTCTGTGTCTTGTCAACAGGCTCTCAGAGTGTGTGTCTGGCCCCCCGTGATTTCAAGGCCGAAGTCTTTATTGCTGAGCATGTCGATCTAAGCCACTATAAAGAAAGGAGAGAATGAAAGAGTTAACCTTCAGACTAGAACAGGAAGTGAGTAGAAGCTTGCGGTCACAACCGATCAATGGAAAGTGCCTGCAGCTGCGAACGAACGCACACGATGACAAGGACATGACTCAGAGATGCTATGTTTTTTTGTTTCTACATTTATGTCACAGGGCTCTTTAACATGCAGCACAAGAAATACTTAAAATATATATTTGAAGTATGTCTTGACAGCAGGCCTCCTGGTGGCACTATAATAGGGAAATGTTAAAAGGGTGGCATTTGTTCCTCAACGTAGTGCGAATGTGTGTGCAAAGTTTCACCGCAATCGAATGCTGCGTTCGGAGTCGCTGCATTTTGTTCAAAACAGGCCACTCCTGCAAACTTTAGATGTTAATCTTAGCCAAAGATTCTGAAGGAGTAATATCAGAAAATTTGTTTTACATAAGTCGGCCTCCTGGTGGCGCTATAAAGGCAGATGTGAAAAATGCAGGGCAAAGGTTTTTCCTTGACCTCTAGGAAGTGTGCATACAAAGTTTTACACAGATCAGTGCAGTTATAGGTAAAAAAAATGGCCTGTTATAGCGCCACCATGAGGCTGATTTGAAAATGTTCTAGTGGCATTTCTTCCTTGGCCTAGTGAGAATGAGCGTGCAAAATTTCACGCTTTGTTCATGATTTGAGGCATTTTGTTCAAAACGGAGCACTCCTGCAAACTTTAGAAGCCAATCTTAGCCAATCAGGATGGAATATGGTAAATCTGAACAACCTGTTTCGTTTAATGACTATAAAGATACTGTGTACCGATTTGCGTGATGTTTGGACAAAATCTGTAGGAGTACTGTCAAAAAAAAATGTTTTGCAAAAATCTGCCTCCTGTTAGTGCTATAACAGGCCCATGTGCAAAATTTGGGGCAGAGGTTCTGTTCTGGCATCCAGGGAGAGTTTGTGCCCAGTTCCGCTGCCATAATGCCAACAGTGCCAGAGATTAGCTGATCACAGACAGGCTCGTCCATGCCTTTCGGCCTGGCGGAGACAATGAATCGCAGAGAGACAACAAATAAGCCTAATGCTAGTACTAATGCAAGAAGGTTATTGAAATAAAACTGAGCAGCCCATTCCTGAGTCCCTGCTGTCAATGAAGCATTGAAACACAAACATCAACATCGTGAATAGGATATACAGTAATGGAGGCAGCAGCGTCTAGCAGACAGTGTGATTCTTCATTTATGCTCCGTCGTATGACAATGTCGCGCGCGGCGAAAACAGCCGACCTACAAGCTCTCGACGCGTCGCGGAAGCGACGCGTCGAGAGCTTGTAGGTCGGCTGTTTTCACCGCGCGCGACACCGTCGTACGAGCTTAGCAGTATATTTGAAAAAAAGGGGAAAAACAGAGCCATCTTCAGTCCTCCAAGCTCATCCAGCACCATTCCTTCCTCCTCATCTCCTCCATTCCACTTCCTAAATAGCCAATGGAATACCATCATGTTGCATAGAAAATAATAATAATTGCACTAAATATATAGCAATATATATATAAATTAAATACATTTAAATATTTAAATAAACACATTTAAATAAATATAAATATATAGCACACATGACTCGCAGATTTAAAAACGACAACGCACGGTAGCCTACCTGATGTGAGGCCACCACCACCGTGCCATCATCATGGATCCCCCATGCATGCATCCATCTATCCAGGCATCATCCTCCGCCCTGCATAGCATCAACATCAGCATCAGCATCAGCACGGTAGCAGCAGCCTGGAGACACGCTTGTCTCCGGGAGGAGCAGGCGAGGAGGAGGAGGGGCAGGCTGAGAGGCTTCCTATTGGCTGAGCATGATGTCAACTAAAAGGGTACCATTTAATACAAGGCGCCCACTCCCCCCTCCCTCCTCCTCCCCTCCTCCTCCCCTCATCCTGCCAGATGCTGGTAGATTTAAAGAGACAGTGGGTGGGTTTTTGTCACCCTCACAAGGAGCTCTTTACTTTACTGACTTAGAATGTAAAACCCACTATGTGTTCAGCGTTGTTTTAGAGCACTGGTTAGCACTGGTTATCCTTGAGGGGGTTCCAGGGGGTACCCAACAAAAAAAATATGTAATACCCTATTTTAGCTGATCTATGTGTTTGTTCTATTTTCACTTACAACATAATTTAAAGATGATATACAACAAATCAGTAAAAAATGTGATGGAGAATGCCTAAAAAAACTCCAGGGGCTTGAGAAGGGACATTCTCCGGGAATGTTTGAACATTAATTGTAGGATAAAATTACATCAATGTGGAATATACACATCTATTACAAATAAAGCATTAATAGACAGATGTTATACAGATGAAAAAAATAAAGCAAATGGACAATATAACAAGGAAAAGAAACAACAAAAGTGTATCACAACAATAAAAGTCATAGACACAAAAAGCAAACCTCTGAGGAAAATATTGAACAGATCTGCTATTTCTGAAAATATTTTGACTTCATACATTTTGAATAATTTTGAACATTTTAACACATATCTTCTGTTATGGGGGTCCCTGGCACACAATCTTTTCAGAAGTCAAAAATACTGTACATATCAATTTGGGGTCCTTGACATAAAAAAATCTTTGAACACCACTGTTGGAGAGACTGTGTCGTCAAATGGATGTTTTGTTTTTAATCATTACGACTGAAAAAATGCTACGTTTCAACTGCAGCTTCTTGTGAGCGCTGAAAACATTTTCAGATTTTGATCATCCGTACTGCAAATAATATGTCAGAATATTAAAAAAAAGATGGAATCTCTAATAATGTGCTGTGACTTGGTCCTCAGTACCAGATGGAGACAGGCTTTCATCAGAGCACAAAGAACTGTCCCCCTGGGGACTGTTGGCTTTTAGAGGGGGGGAGACCCAGGGAGAGGAGGGGTGGGCGAGGGCGAGGAAACAGACAGGGAGGCTAATGTATCAGATACTGCAACCTTAGCCGAAAACCAGGATAGGAGGGGTTTGATTCATCAGAGGGATGAGTCATAGAGGAGGGATACACACAGTCAAATTGTCAGTGGTCATTTAAGTCTTACAAATTTTACGCTACATGGTTATTGTTCCGCTACCCCAATATTTTGATAATTTTCCTACAGTGCAAAATAGTGATTTAATACCAACAATGAGGTTTTTTCTTTTAAGTCGTATTTCATATACGGTACTTGACTCCTTGAAATCAGTCACTTTTTTTTTTCCAGAAACAAGACAAGCACATTATTGACACATTATACTGTGGTTTCGATGCATTGCGTATCTTGTGTAGCACATGAATAAGAGAGTAAATCCACTGTATCAATCACTATACAACAGATCAAAAAGATGGGGACATGTACATGTAGAGCTTCCGATCTGTGGGATTGTAGTGCAGGTTGACAAAGTTCTCTTGGAACCTCTGAAGGGGAATGCTGATGTGCTTCTCCTGTCCTGTGTTGGTGTGATAGGAGTAGAAGATCTCCTCTGTTTTGAGGTCTCCTGGCCTTGTGTGTGTCATACATGACTCCACACACCATGAAAGCGTTTCCTACCAGTGACTTGAATGCACCAGTTGTCTATTCAGCCTCAATGCCAAATGACTCCTCGTTTATCTTAGCAACGCCCATTTTACCCTTTGCTTCCTCTGTGGCATACACTACCCACAATCCTTTCTCGTCAGCTGAAAAGTCCAAGTATTGCCCAGGGGAGTAAACATAAGTAAATCTTTCACTAGCCTTTGTGACGTCCCTGTGACTATAAACAGACGTGGTCAAATTCAGACATCTTAAATGGCTCGTCAGTCTGGTAATACAGTATATGGTATTAACATGAACACTGTAATTATTACTAGCACCTTGGTATCCTTGTGGTAAACCATGGTGTGTGAGGACCTCAGAACAAGCTTATTATAGTTGGGCTATAGATGGAACGCATACCCGGCAGGATTACTGAAAGCACCGTACCAATACACTGATTCATAACCACGAGCAGATGTGTACAAAGCAGTAGATCCCAGGTGTTATGAAGTATCTTTGTTTAGTGACAATGTGTGCAGAAGAATGAAGAAAAAGGCGGTTTCAGTGATTGAGAACGGTACTGATAAAAAAAAGAAATCCCACTGAAACATGGCTTGTCTCTGTAATCTTTATTTATTAGTGTATTTCAGTAGTTATGAATAAAAAAAGGAATAAAAAAGAATCATAAAGCAACGTTGTTTGGTTTTGCATAATCGTTCGCTTTCAGGTTTCCGTTGGATCCTGTGAGCTTTTATCTGCATGTTTCTTGCCTTTCTTTTTCTTCTTCTTGCCTTTGGTTTTAGCCCCTGGTTGCTTGGCGTTGAGTGCAGGTCTGGACCTGGTCAGGTGGTTGGTGCGACTCAGCTTGCTGTGATCCATTTCTGCATCAGAGTCATCCAGGTAGGAGCGGGAGCTGGGTGGTCGATGGTGTCCGGCGCCTCCTAGCATGGGTAGGTGGACATGCTCGCTGCTGAGGTTGGTGACGGAGTAGCGGCTGCTGTTGGTCATGACGATGTGGTGCCAGGAGCTAAGTGGGGTGGCGGAGAAATGCTGCGGACCGCCGGAGTCCTCCTTGCCGCCTCCTGGAGACATGACCAAGGAGCCGCGCGGCGTGACCGCCTCCACGGCAGTCTGAAAGGTCTTGAGGATGCGGTCGCTCTTCTGCTTCTCCTTCTTCTCGCGTGACTCGGCTTTCCGTAGCTGCCGGCGGTGGTCCCTCATCATCTGTTTCCTGGTGTCTGCCAGACCCCTGCACAGAAACATGAGACCACTCAAGGTTCAAGGGTGTTTACTATATCACATACAATACAGCTGGTAGCATTATAGGCAGTGATGTTCTTCTTAGAGGTTAGGCCTGGACATAGCAAAGAGATCACTTAAAGTCTGTCTCAAACAATCTGTCTTGGGGAAAGAAACAGCTCCTCTCCTCTTTTTTTTCAGAACTATGGATGCTCTGAAATAAACTTTAATTAAGTTGTTGAAACCAACATGTTTCAGAATCAGAATTTTTGGAATGGTCTCTTGTCACTTAAGGGGCATTTTAACATTTTACATACAAGCTGTACAGGTATTGTAGGTGTTCAAGCTCCATCATTTATTTTGTCATGTAACCCTGGTGAAGGTGGGTTGCCAAAACATATTGACTTTAAGCATGCATAATAAATGTTTTTAAAACCATAAATCTTTCTCCAAGAGTAGCTTGGAGTTCTTTCTCTGTATAATCTGTTATCATCACACAATAACAACTGTGTTTTGGAATTGCAGGATTAAGATTTAGCATGTGGACAGATTCACACCTCACAATGGCAACAACTTTGACAACTCGTCACTGAAACATACAGTAGATAAGGAGACTCATTGTCCTCCGATAAATAAACCTTTATTGATCCAAAGTGGCAAATTCAGGACATCAGAAGACGTGTGTCATCATCCTCTCATACCCAATTTGTTTATACAGCAATTAGATCACGTAACTATAATGTGGCAGAAATGTTCTATGGCAGTGGTTCCCAAAGGTTGTATCATGATGAGATAAGTCCTCATCAATCCTTGGGATTTTGTGACAACTACACATTATTATTGCAATATATACTTTTACAGTTACTGTACGTATTTTTTATCAGCATTTTGTGCACATTCATCTCCCAATGGAGGCATATTCTATACCAAATTATATACCCTAAATCAACTGCCCTATTTTGGGCATGTCATTATAAGCCTAAAATGTAATAATAATCTTTTCCCAGAAATTCTCAATGTGTTGCTTCGCGATGCACTGTGAACTTTAAGTATGAAGAAATGCTTAAGTGGTTAAATGTTTTATTTAGTGTTTGTAAATCTGCAAAACATTTGCGGAGTGGTAAAAGTGATAAGGTGTTATAGAGGCTAGTTGCACAGATTATGATTAAAGCCTACAGGTGTGTCTTTAATACCTGTATTAATATTAATATCACACAGAGTTTGAATACCACTTCTCTATGAGGACAAGCTCACCTGTAATCCACCATTCCTGTCCCATCACGGTCCAGTCTCTGTATCAAGCGCTCAATCTGGAATTTATCCAAGGGAATTGAGGATTGCTGTTACAGTTACAAATGACAAGAGAGAGGAGGAAAACAATGAGCTTTTACTTGATAAAACAGTGACTTATCTTGTATCGTTATCAATGGACCATCATTCATAGGTTTTCATGTCATTATAGATGTCATAAGCCCCCGGTGTGTGAAGAGTCTGGACAGTCCAATTAATCAACAGAATTAAGAAACCTCCACAGCCTTTCTGAAGTCAGCAACCGGGACTTGCATGGTACCGTCTTTGTCAATATTTCGAAAGAAATCCCACAGGCGGAGCTTGCGTTTGTCCAGATAATCCTTGAAAAAAAGAGAGAATTTTGTTTACTTTCATGTCATTATAGTTGTCATAAGTGGATAATATTGTCCTTTATACATACAGAACACGGTTCCAAAATGTTCAAAAACATTCACCAATAATAGATTCATATGAAAATATCTATGAAAAAGTTTTGTTTGTCATGTTTATGTTTGTCTAGGACACAGTTTTTAATAGGTGACTGCCTAAAAATGAGATGAGTGCATTTGGGGTTGATTGTATTTTTGAAACATGGACATCATCTACATTCAAGATTGTCGTCCTCCCCCATATGGATGTACTACCCTGTAAATGTATACATTTGAATGTAAGCTTTTATTTGAAGTCGCAAAGGCAACACATGTCCATGGTGTGAACCAGCAGACCTGGATGACTTTCATTGGGTCGGGACGTTTGGGTGCTTTCTTAGCGATGAAACCTCCAACCCCGCCGTACTGCACCTCCAGGCTGGGGTGCTCCTGACACGTGAGCTCCAAAAGCTGCACAAAGTTCTCATTCACCAGCACGTTCTGCACAGAGAAACATACAGGTTAAAGAAGTGCATCACCCACAGTGAACACACTGCACTAGCCTCACTTTAGCAAAGATAAGATGGTATACAAGAAAACCCTCTCTAGAGGTAGGAATACAAGCTGTGCAGGTTTGTCCACACCAAGAACAACAACGATAACTATCAATATGTAGTTTTAGAGACTAAAGCGGACGGCAGAATGTTGCCGTTCATCAGTGTGTGGATGCTCACATCATCATTATAGTTATCTTTATAGTTATCTTTCTTGGTGTGGATGGCCCTTATAATTGTTTCCCCCCCTTTAATGTTCCTACCATTGGGTCACAATTCACTGTAAAAATATCACATACTTATGTGATATGAAATGCTGTGACCTTTTCCTTGTTAAATATGCAGTATAAACAAAACTGTATTATAAATGCATACCGATATAATCTGGTGAAAACATCACTTCGCAATCTGAGTTAACACGCTGACCAGGTCACATGATGCAAGAGTCACAGCAATCAACTTACACTTATGTTGATCTCCTCCAGGGCAGATTTAGGTGTGTTCTTCACTGCATTAACCAGGGCCAGTGCTCCCTCTACTGTTATCGAGTTGTATGCCAGCTAAAACAAACAAAAGACAAACAACATGGAAGCTTTAATGTCAAATTGTCTCCGCCAGGCCGAAGGCAAGGCACAATGTGCCCACCCACATTGTGCCAGGCCTACCTAGTACCTACTAATTAATTCCTGGCTACGCCACTGCGGCTGACAGATAGAGATCTCCATATATGGGCATATTGGTCAGATCTGCGCTACAGTTTGTGTTAGTGTCCCCAGCCGTATTAAGCTGCAGTACCTATGAATGGTCAACATATCCAATGCGCTTCAATGCAACCACTGGGTTCTGGGGGTTTGGTGTCTGCCTATACTGCCCATAGATATCCCTGATGTCATCAATATGACATATAAATGACATCATAGACTGGCCTCTTAAGTACTATGACAACAGATACAACAGGTTCAACAGGGGCATACGTTCCCAACGGCCTTGTGCCAGAATCACGTAATATCGTATGAACCATGGAGGCTAAGATCAAGAATGAGTTGGGGACCTCCATGCTTAAGTCCACAGGATATTCTGGAAGTGGATGTATCAGCGAGGGACACAGTTACAAGACTGACAACGGGACAGTGTTTGTGAAGATAAACCCCAAGAGTCAGGCCAAACTGATGTTTGATGGGGAAATGGCCAGCTTGGATGCCATCATTGGGACAGGAACCATAAAGGTTCCTAAGCCTGTGAAGGTGATTGAGCTTGACACAGGAGGATCCGCGTTTGTGATGGAACATGTGGACATGAAAGGCCTCACCAAGAAGTATTCAAAGGCGCTTGGAGAGCAGATGGCAAATCTACATCTTCACAACAAGAGACAGCTGGACAAACAAAATAAAGAGCAACAGACGGTAGGAAAAGGAGCAGAGCAGTCTGTGGTGGTCACAGTTGAAGAATTTGGCTTCCATGTACCTACATGCTGTGGATCGATACCACAGGAAAACGAGTGGCAGGATGACTGGCTGACATTTTACTCCACACATAGACTGCAGTATCAGCTGAACCTAGTGGAGAAGTCTTATGGGGACAGAGAAGCCCGGGAGTTATGGACTCTGCTGCAGCGTAAGATTCCTCAGATGTTTGCGAACGTGGAGGTGGTTCCTGCCCTGCTTCATGGAGACCTGTGGGGAGGCAACGTGGCAGAGTGCTCCGAGGGCCCCGTCACCTTTGACCCGGCTTCGTTCTATGGCCATTCAGAGTACGAGCTGGCCATCGCAGGGATGTTCGGCGGTTTCAACGGCTCCTTCTACTCTGCCTACCATGACAAGATTCCCAAGGCACAGGGATTCGCAAAGAGAAATCAGCTTTACCAGCTCTTCCACTACCTGAATCACTGGAATCACTTCGGTGGAGGCTACAGAGGCTCCTCGATAAGGATTATGAAGGACCTTGTGAAATGATTGCACACTTACTGATTCATATAAGGTTTTAAACCTCTAAAATCCAAAAGCTTTACTCTTTTTTTAATCTCATCAAATTATAACAATTTAGCACCCAATATAAACATCCCTGTTAAAGGTAGTCTCACACACGCACGCGCGCACATGCACGCACACGCACGCGCGCACACACACACACACACACACACACACACACACACACACACACACACACACACACACACACACACACACACACACACACACACACACACACACACACACACACACACACACACTTATAGATGGAGAGCCTCTTGCAGATCCACACCGTAAAACATGAGAAAGTCTTCCACTCACCAGCAGGACTCTGAGTGTGTCATTACACTCCAGACCTCGACACAGCATGCCCACTCCCTCGTTGGTGATGCGGTTGTTGTTGAGGTCCAGGTGCACCAGAGTGTTGTTAAACTTCAGGGCCTCCCCCAGAGACAGAGCCCCCTCGTTCCCGAAACCATTCCAAGACAAGTTCAGGTGTTTCAGTGTGACATTCGCCTAGATGGAGAGGATGGACTCATTTAACCACTTTCAATCTGGCAATCTGACTTTCAATCACTATTTTGGGCATGTCATTATAGATGACAATTAAAATAATAATAATTATGATTATTAATAAAACATAGCGAAAATAGCAGATTTACGAGATCACAACGTGTCACGAGAGTGTGTAGATTGGCATTATTATGTGTTATTCATCACATGGCAAAGTACAAAGGGCTTAAATGGTTAATCATGTGCTACAGTATGTTGCACATTAGGTCCAAGATCAAGAGAACTGCTAGTGCTTATACGTCCATACAGTACCTTGAGACCAGCACAAAAAGCCACAGCTCCTTTCATTCTAAGATGATTCCAACTTAGATCCAGCACCTCCAGGCCTTCGTTGTTTGCTGCAAATAAAGCAGAAAGATACAAATGAAACCCAGATTTCTTTTCCATTATGGTGACTCCTCAAATCTTGGAATACTGTAAGGCTGCTCAAATACGATAATTAGAAAAGACTTTATGATCAGTGAAGCTAAACACTTTGCAGGTTCACACAGCCTGTGCACACCGAGTACAAGATGATGGCCGCAGGCTGAAACATCTGTACTCTTATAACCGCTCATTAAAACTATTTAAACACATCTTCATTTGCAAACCGGCAAAGTGTTTGGAATACGAGCATCCTGGTGACTTGCACGGTACGCGTTGAGCACAGCAACATTTTAACTTTTCGTGTGATCAGTGAAGTTCACCTTACCCAGCATCTGTCCTAAATGCTCCCCTCCACCGCCGCAGAATTTGTTATGACTCAAGTCCAGTTCTTTCACTCTGTAATTGCTCTAAAAAGGGGGAAATATTACAAAAGAACCCTGTCATCCATTATGTAATCTTTAAACATCAAATGATACTGTTAATCACTAAATGCTTACTGCCAAGGCGTCTGCAAAGAATTTAGCGTCATCCTCAGTAAATCCATTTCCTATGTTAAAAAAAACAGAACGAGACATTACTATAGGTCTAAATGTGCAAAATATATATATAGCAAGATGTATAAAATATAGCAAGATAATGAATGCTCTACCTGAAAGTTTGACAGATTTGATGGAAATGCTTTCCAGCAACATCCTTCCAATACACTCAGCGCCTCCAGTCTCTAGATGGTTGTTGGACAAATCCTGTCCAAGGAAACATCAGTGGCGGAGAGTAAATAAAAAGCTTTACTCAAGTATTGTAGCCTACACACCACTTAAAGCCCATACGGTTGAGCGGAGTCCCTCAGGGCTCTATACTAGTGTATTTTCAGTTTTCTGTTATTGTGGGGAAAGCTTTAGCTGAAAGCGTTGCGTTGCTATTCCCGGCGAAAGCCTTCCCCACAATAAGGATGCTGGGGTTTAAGTGGTTAAGTAAAATGTTTAGGTGCTTTTACTATGTGTACTTACTATGTCAATTTTTTCGATTCATTATACTTCTACTCCACTACCCTTCAGAGGAATATATTTTCATCTGTACTTTTTACTCCACTACAATTATTTGGTAACCAACCAGGCCAATTATTTAAGACCTTTAGTTCAAAACAAAAAAACATACATTAACCAATTAATGTTCTGCATAATGAGAACTTTTACTTTTGATACTTTAAGTATATTTCAATGCCAACAATGTTGTACTTTTACTCAAGTAAAACTTTGAATACAGAGTATTTCTACATCGTATGCTGTCTGTCATGAAGTTCAAATGAAACATCCAACAATGATCTGCAAAACACTTATGCCCTCTAGTGGAAGTTCATGAGAACTGCTGTTAACACCTACCAGACTCTGAATGGTGAGGTTGGCCTTCAACATCTCAACAAGATATTTGGCTCCCTCAGCTAGCAGGTGGTTGCCTACCAGTTCCAACTTGTTGATGTGCATGTCAGTCTAGATAACAACAAAAATAATTAGTAATTAACTTCATTAAAGTCTATATCTTTTAACCAGCCACTCATTCCAGACTTACCACCAAAGCAATAGCCAGTGCCTTGCCGCCCAGCGGCCCCAGTCCATGGTGGTTGAGGTTCATGATAGAAGTGCCTAGGTTCCGTATAAAATAAGAGACAGGAACCACGCCCACCAGCTCACACGCCTGCAGGTATACGTCAGCCGTAGATATCTCCTTGTTGTTACTGTTCTCCACCTCTGGCAGTGAATAAGAATGACACTGTCAGACAACTATCCAATGTGCTCAATTCAAAACAGGGTTACAAAGTGCTTTACAATAGCAAGATAAAATATAGCCGTAAGTGAAAAACAAAACCATGAGATATTATATATTATTTTACAAGGGAGACCTGGCCAAGGAAGCAACAACTAGGGATTACATAAACATAAAATACAACATACAACTAAGCAAAAACACAATTTATACATAGATCCAAACTCAAGTAAAACAGCTGCAGGCCTCAGTTTTTAACATCTGTAAGTAAACAAATCAACCAAAGTGCTCCAGTTTAACGTCTTTCTGGAGACGATTCCTCAAAGTCTTTCTGGAGATGATTCCAGGACCATAGAGCATAAAAACATAAATCCATCCTTAATTTGATTTGATTTGGGTAAAAGAAATACACATAATCACAACATAACTTAAACCCAGGTTAAACACATAAGAGCGTAATGAAACACTTGTTTCCAATGTGATCCTTCCGAATTCTGTGGATGGAGGTTATATAAATTTGGTAATTAAAAAGGCAATTTAACCACTTAAACCCTATACTTAGTTGACCGGATACCCAACGCCACGGCTCTATACTAGACCCCCTCCTGTTTTTGCTCTGCACTAAATATCTTTGCCTACAATAGCTGATCTACAAGCTCACAGTTTGAGTGTTGCATTGTGAGCTTGTACATGGGGGCGGCAGTGGCTCAGGAGGTACAGCAGCCGCTTGGGGTGTGGAACGCTGCCGGTACAATCACCGGCTCCCCTTGGGTTACTGTCGCAGTGTCCTTGAGCAAGACTAACTGCTCCCGATGAGCAGGTTGGTGCCTTGCATGGTTTCCGCTGCCATTGTTGAGTGAATGTGTGTATGAATGGGTGAATGTAAAGCACTTCGGATAAAGGCGCTATATAAATGCACCATTCACCATTTGTAGATCTGCTATTTTTGCAGATTGTTAGCCCCAGAATAGGGATGCTAGCCAGCGAGTTGCCCATTGTTGGCTTTCTAAATAAAAATGTGCCGGTGAAGCCATGTACGATGGGATAATGTAGTCAGATCTACCCCGGCATACAGATGACAGTGATGTGTAGTGGATTTGGGAATAAAATAATCAAATAAAACGTAAGGCTCCATAGTAGACTGTGTCTATATAGCCTGCAGAGTGGTAGCAGAGGCATGCATATACCAACATCACCATAGTCAATCACTGGGAAGGCAGCCAAATTAAAACGTCTTGTTTCTAAAATAAAAACCCAATTTGGTTATTATGTGTATTAAAAGTAAGCTTTTCCTTCAGCAAGACTCTTGGGTATTTATCAGATGAGACTACCTGTTCCCCTTAGCTGTGTAGATATAGTGGTAGATGCAGTGGTTAAGTAGATTCATTAAATTAATAACACCACCAGGAAAACTGAGTTTGCAAACTGAGTTTAACTGTAGCGTATACTTTACTCACCACCATCACCTTCCAAGTCTGTGTCTTCATCTTCCAAGTCTGGGATTTCTGTCGGAGATGGACAATCGTCATTTCTTAAGGAGAGCGACTCAAGAGACAGCATAGACGTTGCTTCTGATTTGCTCAAAAGATAATCTTTAAAATATAGGTCTACCTCCTGTTGTAAAAATGTACCCATGGCTCTGGTTATTTCTTCAGTCTTCCCATGTAACCTGTTAAAACTATCTGTAAGTCAGGAACCGTGAAATAAAATACCCCTGTGCTGTCCGGCAGGTAATTCTACCTTTGTGGTTGCATGTCCTAAGTAGGGTCATACATAATTAATTCATCAGTCACCATGGTTAAAATAAGTGTGTTTTGTAAACCAAGCAAGGCTGTTTTGAATGGCAACATACCGTATACAGCACGTGGTTCTCAAACGTTTTTAATTTCAAGGACCCCCGGTTTGCTATGCATTAGGCCACCACGGACCCCCATAACTCTGAAGTCTGTAACTACAGATCTGTAACTCTCAGAGTTAAGGGTCCATTTAGTTCCTACCTATCAATAATTTAGCTGGGGACCCCCTGGAACCCCCTCAAGGACGCCACTTTGAGAACTTTTGCTGTACAGTACACAGTACCATCTTTCTCTGGCCTTGTATAATGTTGTCTTTTTCACGGAATACCTCCACCCTTCCCTCATTTGTCATATGTCCCACAGTTTGGTTGATCGTACGGGGCTTTCTGACACTTGGTCCCTGGCTGAGACACAAACAACAACCGTCAACTCCCCTCAAAAGTGTTGTGTCTCCTTGCCTTGTCTTCAAGATACTCAGTGCCCATCTATCTGTCAAACTATACTTCACTAGAGTGAGAGACGCCCACGGGCACAACTTCACTGATCTTGTACCCCCCAAGTTCGGCACAAACATGGGGATGAATGCATTCTACTATTCCGCCACCAAAATGTGGAACACCCTACCACCAGACACCAAACGGTGCGACTCCCTATCTTCTTCATTCAAAACCACCATAAAATAGCACCTGTCCGCAATTCACAACAGGACCTAGATCAGTCTTCTAGCTTGCCACTAGAGAGTATTAGAGAGAAGTACAGTGAGAAGATGATGTGCAATTTCCTTTTGGCTTTTGAGGCATTGAGATCGTTTACGTTGCCACAAAAAGCAGACTGCTATAATCATTTATGAACTACTATTGATTGATTGATGTACTTTATTTAGTAATACATGAGAACATCAGTACATGGAAGTACAAATTCACAATACAAGGTCTACTAAACTGGGAGACTCATTAAGCACTGAGCTTGTTTAAGATGAGATCCCCAGACCACTAGACCAGTGGTTATCAAAGTGGAGTCCGGGGACCCCCAGGGGGTCCAGGGGGGCCCCAGTAAAATGTGTTAATACAGCATCACAATCATTTTAACCTGTTATCCAAATTTTATACGTTGGCTATTCAAAAATGGCAGTTATACAAGCTCACAGCGCGTCACTTCGAGCTTGTACATCTGCTATTTTTGAAAGATCTTCAAAGTGTAAAAACATTTTCAGATGGGGGTCCGCGGGGATATATATACAATTTGGGGGCCTTGGAAGGTAAAAGTTTGAGAACTACTGTACTGTACAGACATCCTCATCACTGCAACCCAATATGAACTAGAAATGAGCAATACTGGAAGATCAGATCATGCTGTGTCAACAACTTCTTGTCACCTGTTTCTCCCTTTGACATATTTTAGACATTTAGATTTTCTACATAGGCCCTAATAGACAAACACACACACACACACACACACACACGCGTCTTCGTAGGTTTGTCAGGATTACAGTACATCAAGTATGGTTTTTATAATTACATTTAAACAGCTATAAACACTAAGGTGACACTAGATGACTGGATCATGTTTCTGCTTTTTAAGAAAGCTCAAGATTGCCTCTTTTCTTTTATCCAGTAATACTGAAATATGCTCATAATCTCATATGGTAAATGGTTTCATGAAATCCCATTGACACTCATACTGCACTGACTGACAAGATAACTCAAATAAGGTCCATATCCAGTGCATAGAGGGTATTCAAATAATGATTGTAAAAACTGGCTTTTTATTTGACTTCTCTTACCTTGCTCAACGTTTTATTTTGTTTAATTATTATTCAATTGTATTTCTTATTGTCTAGGCTATATAGCCTGTCTGGGTCTCACACATGCATCTCAATCTCACACATACATGTTTGATGTGATGTGTTTAGTCTGACTAAAAAAAGAAGGCAAAAGCTCAACTTGATATTATTTGATCTATTCACTCATTATTCCTCACCAAAAATAAAATAAAGACTGATAGTAAAATGCATGGTAAATGTTCTCAATGATCTCATCACACTGCACACAGTAACTTGAGAATCTGCCCTGCCCATACGTGGTGGTGTTGAGGTTTGATTCTTACCTTGTGTGACCTTAATTATTGTGAGTATCATCATTAGTAACAACACCTGTGAAGGCAGTACAGTTTATGTTATGCAAATTAAATATGCAGGGCTGCCAACTCTCCTGGATCCTGCAGGAGTCTCCTTGATTTTGACCACATCTCCTTCTGGACTCCTGGAATGTCTTTTCTCTTTGATTTCTCCTTGATTCGGTATCAAACTCCCCAAATTCACCAGAACACAGGAAATTACATCTACTCTGTTATGAAGATTCGGAGGGATGGAGGACCCAAAGTACGTTTTCCCATAAATAAATAACATCGCGCACCACCAGAGGGCATGATGGGCCTGGGAGCGCTCCAAAAATAGCAGATCTACAAGCTCACAACATAGCAGTGTCAAGCGATGAGCGCTTGTATCGATCTGCGATTTTCGAGGGGCCTTTTGACCAGTGTTGCCATGTCCGCTTATTATAAGCGACCTTGGGCTTGTTTTTCTGTAAAGTGGTTAGTAAATATTCCGTTGCTATTGCGTTTTTGTTGGGCTTGTTTCTAAAGTGTAGTTGCTTATTTGGGCTTGTTTCTAAAGTGTAGTTGCTTATTTGGGCTTGTTTCTAAAGTGTAGTTGCTTATTTGGGCAGGAGGCTGCAATTGGAAAATGGCCCCTGTCCAAGTCCTAACCTAACCTACCCCCCTACCCCCCCCCCTCTCTCCTTCTCCTTTTGTACATATTTCTCACTCTTCATACCAGTAACCTGTAAACTGATTGTATGACATTCTATAGTAGTTGTGTATATCTGTCTGTCTCTTATATGTCATCATGATTTGTGTGCATGGGGAACTCATTTGAAACAAGCTCAGTGCTTTTATGAGTCTTCCAGTTTAGTAGACCTTGTATTGTGAATTTGTACTTCCATGTACTGTTGTTCTCATGTCTTACTAAATAAAGTACATCAATCAATCAATCTAAAGTGTAGTTGCTTATTTGGGCTTGTTTCTAAAGTGTAGTTGCTTATTTGGGGCTTGTTTCCTAATGCTGTTTAAGCATGGTTCTCAAACATGTTCATGTCAAGGAGGACCCACCAAATTAATATGTATTTGGCCGTGGACCCCCATCTGAATATTTTCTAGCAGCGACCCCCCTACAAGATTTGTGTAGTTCATAAAGATTTGTGTTGTTTTAAAAATTACACAAATAGCTGATACAAGATCACAATGTGAGCTTGTAGATCAGCTATTTTCAAATAGCCAAAGTATATAAAGGGTTGTGAAGTGTTAATGTATGTTTTGTAATAATATTCATACTTAAAGTACCAAAAGTAAAAGTGCAGTATGTGTATGTCCCATTTCTTTTGGGCTTGTTTTCATAGACATGGCTGCTTACTTCTCAGAATATCTGGCAACACTCCAATTTTGGCCACTCCCAGCAGAAAGAGCTGCATGTTGTACCTGCAAGTTACCGTAGGTTCTACACGAGGACAACAAGTTGAAGTTAAAAGATTTAATAAAGCATTTATTTGGCTGAAGACTACACACAGCAAACATGATGTCCTCACTTGACTTCAACTTCGTGGACATCTTGAAGAGAAAGCGCATTAAACTGACCCTCAGGACGGCTGCGTACATCGGCACCGTGCAGAGGATCAACCTCAACAAGACCATCATCCTAGAGGAAGGTCAGAGAGTAGCCCCCTGAAACATCACAGTCATGGATGAACTTCAACCTGGTGTTTGCACTTTCTCCCTTTTTGGCTCGTACATCTACATAAACGTTCAGATATCAAATATAAAGTGCTGAACCCATGGCCACGGATGTTACAATTCTGTTCGGGCCCTCAGAACTACCCGTATATTCCGTATTGTTCAATATAAAGCATTTTTATCCGACCGGTGGCACATGTTTTTGGCCAGTTTGTTTTTGGCCATATGCTTTCAACTACGCGACCCTATCGGTTGGTAGGTGTATTGCACTCTGATACATTATAACTCTATGAGAAAATGGCCACCGATCGGATTCAAATGCTTTTTATTTAACAATATGGAAGATACGGGTACTTATACCTGCCCGAACTGAATTGTAACATCCGTGGCCACGGGGTCAGCACTTTATATTTGAAATGTGAACGTCTATGCAGATGTACGGACCGTAAATGGAGAAAGTGCAAACACCAGGTTGAAGTTGATCCATGACGCTCGTGACAGACCACCGTCATGTGATCCATTGCTAGTCAGCGTTGCTTTGGATATTTCGTCATGCATGCAGTTAATCTCGTTGAATTGAATACACATGCAGGACCTGTATGGAAACTAGAGTGGGCTTTTTGTGTTATAATTTTTAGCAATCATTGTGAAATCGTACCACTGTACTATTTGCAAACTGTTAATAAAGTATTCAATCAATCAATTAATCAATTGGTAATCGTTAAGTAGGTCTACCTCTTAGCTTATTATGATCATCGTTTAAGTTAACTAGTTAGTTTAGCTTCAATATGTCAATGTGTTGTCAAACTCCTCCTAGTGAGCATGAATGGAAAACACAACAGCTTCATCTTAACATTTCACATGTTTTTTTTTAAATGGCTGTCTCAAGAAACATATGTCTCACCACATGGTGAAGTCATATTTCCTTCATTACAGTTATACAATATACAACAGTATGTTAATGCTAACTAACTGAAGTCTAGTTTAAACATATTTGGGCAGCCTATCCAAAAGATGAATTAGTGGAAGCCAAAGGAAAACAGACAGTTGGCTGCAGAGACCATAAAGAGTGAGTGATCTCATTCTCTGGTGCTAATTGTCTGAGAGGTTTTAACTGTAGAATTTCACCACTCATATGCAACACACACACATGATTTTTGTTATTGTGAAACAACATCGTAAAGTTAATTTACTTGAACATGGCTTTTCTTCTGTTATGTCAATCTTGATAAACTCTTGAAAGTTGATGCCCTTGCTTTTTGTGTCCCAATCCTGGCATGCATCAACAGTATATTGAGATTGAGTAGCACCACTAATAGAGATCTGAGAATTGTTGAATGTCTTCTGCTTTCTTTAGGCATTGTTAGAACTCTAGCAGATGCATTCTGAATTATAGCTTTTTTGGGGAGACTTGAAAGAAGAACATTGCCACTTTACTTGCTTTTCTAAGTCATATTCAATAAGACATTCACTTTATTGTAGCATTGCAAAAACTGACCGACTGTAAATGATGGGATTTCACTGTTACAGTTCTTGATGTCAAGAGTGGAAGAAAGATTCCTGGGGTGAAGATGTTCTTTGGGCATGAGATCCTGAATGGTGAGTAGTGTATATATAGGCTTACCGGCCTGAGAATGTCGCTGTTTACCTCTCTATAAATTCCACAAATCTCTGTGAGTGTGTATGTCTGTCCTTCGCATATATCGAGAACCATCCAATAAATTGCCTTTATTTGGCGCGTGTATTGCTGATGCCCCAAGGGAAGTGCAGTGTCAACACTATTAGTAACAAGCCAAGTCTCTCGTCTCTCATCAGAGAAGACTAACCACAGTCGAGTAGCTGGCCTAATACGACAGTTAAACTTCATGTGGGGTGCAGCATTTCTTTGCCTTGTTATCTGATAACCTTTGTTGTTGAACTTAATTTTCAGTGGAAATGCCTGATGGAACGCACAGCGGGTAAGCAATGAAAGATGGCTCCAGTAATGCATTTCCTCTAGTGTTGCTTCTTGCTGCTTGTTAAATCTTGTCTCTAATCTACACAGAAAACTCCCAGACCAGATACTGGAAGGCCATCTCATAGTGGACGAATTCCAGCCCTACAGGAAGAATATCACAATGGGTGATTTTTTTTCTTTTTGCTTTGCACTTTCATATTTACTGTGAAAGTGTTTCTTCTGTTCATGAATAATTCCATATAAACCATTCATTATTTTTTACCTTGCTCATCCTGTTTTTTAGATAATGATGAAGACGACGAAGAAGACTATATCAACTTTGTCGTCATTGATGAGTTTCACGAGAAGTTTGGACCAGCTGTAGGTTGAACTTCTTATTTGAGGCTTATGTCATACTTTTGAAATGACTACATATTCACACGGCCATTCATATTCAGAAGTGGAAATATTGTTATGTTATAGCAGAGTGGGTGTTGAGGTGTGTCTCTCTTTTGACCCGTTTGTTGTCATCTGGTCCATCAGCTGATGCAAATCAAGAAACAGCAGGTGATTGGTGTAGGAGCTGATGGAGTGGAGGCGATGCAGAGACTCTGCTGGTTGCAGGTGAGGATGAGCGTGTCTGTGTGTGTTGTATGTGAGAAGGTAACCAGACCTTTCGCCCCAAATCCCTTTCGCCCGTGTTTTTGAGCGGAACTTTCGCCCACCCCCAGACTTTTCACCCAGAGCTTTCGCCCACCCCCAGACTTTTCGCCCATAGCTTTCGCCCACCACCAGACTTTTCGCCCATAGCTTTCACCCACCGTTTGTGTTACCACTGCACTGCAATTATATAATCAATCAGTTGTGCGAGATTCATTATAAATGGCTATATTTAAGAGGGGAATTTTCAGTCATCCGCGGACTCCTTATTTTCGCCGATAAAGTATAGTTTTGGACCATGACGGAGGCGCGCCTCCGGAGGCGCGATTCAGCGCCGTCCGAGTTATGTACCGATAGGGACAGAATCGTAAATATTTTTGGTGCGGACTGCGTTTGCCCCACTGACTGCGTCTCACACACACACACACACACACACACACACACACACACACACACACACACACACACACACACACACACACACACACACACACACACACACACACACAGAGAGAGAGAGCGCTTTTATCTAACCCTAACCCTCTCTTATTCTCTCACACAAACGGCCAGCTAGCTTCACTATCTATTATTAACTGTAGCGGGCGAAATCGCCGCGAAATCTCCGACTTTTTGGGCGAATGTCCGGCCGGGCGAAATGACTGGTATTCTGTGAGAAGGGGTGTTTACAGGTGATGAGGAGGAGTGCAGCCGTGAGTGAGGCAGTTCTGTCCGCTCTGGTCGTTGGAATCTGCCATGTTCACATGGCGGCTATTTTGCCCTTACTTCATTCTCAGAGTATGAAGTAAGACGAAAGTAGGACAGGGGCTTATGGCGAACATTCATGCAGACTACTACTATTTGTCTATTCCTCTGCACTACGAAAATATGAATATTCAAACAATGTCATTCAGCTGCAATGATGAGAAAGTTTGCACAGTGGATAAAATGACCTTATTGAATTCCTGTCGATGGCCTGCTTTCTTCTCATTTATTTATTATAATTATTATTCTCAATAGACTATTCTATCTCCATAATAAGGGATAGCTCAAATCTCAATTGTTAATAGTCCACAGGAGAAATAACTCATAAGGTAGAAATTATGCTTTATTCCATTATACCTTACAGAGCAAACATGGGTTCTTTTAGCACTATATTATGAAACCAAGCATAATTCCTTCCTGCCTGAATCTGTGCAAACACATTTTTCTTGTGGAGTATTTGGGTGCTTCAGAATATGAAGACAAAGTACATTGGATTGCATGTATTGGATTGTTGGGATTATAGGAGCACATATATACACATTTTGTACATGCCATGAGTACACTGAACAGTAGACTGTACAAACGTATGCTCAATGCCTCAGTTACAGTATTATGCAGTAAGACCAAATGGCCAGAGTGCGAATAGGGTCAATTGGGAGAGAAGCTGAGGCAGGTTGATGACGTTTCATAAATCATGGATGCTGAAAAAATGTGATACTTTATGTGTTCTGACTATTGTCTCTCAAATTGTTCTGAAGATCGCAACAAAGAACACGGTCTATCTCTTCGACATCCTCCAGCTTGGTGGCCGTGCCTTCAAAAATGGCCTGTCCATGATCCTAGAAAGTAAACGCATTCTGAAGGTGAGCAAAGAAACCATTTGAGAATCTGATAATTATGTGATTAACCCATCAAGACCTACAAAATATGCCTTCTAAATCAGTAGTTCTCAAAACTTTTTCTTGCCAAGGACCCCCAAAATGATTTGGCCGCAGACCCCCATTTGAAAATGTTTTGTGCCAGGGACCGCCCAGAAGAGAAGATTTGTGTTTTTTCCACAAAATTATTCAAAATGTTTCAAACACTTTCAAGATTTTTCTAAAATGTTCAAAAATACCAGATGTACAGTACATTTACAAGCTCGCAGCGTGGCACGAAGTAACGCACTGTGAGCTTGTACATCTGCTATTTTTTGAGAACAATTGTTCTAAATCCTAAGAGTTTTCTGAAAAACTCATGTTGCTCTATATATATATATATATATATATATATAAATATATATATATATATATATATATACACACATATATACATACTGTATATAACTCAAATCAAAAATGGCACGGATGCTTTCCCGGTTTCAACGTGTTAATACTGTATGTTTGTTATTGTTCCTTCACTATAGGTGGCTCATGACTGCAAAGGCCTCGCTGCTTGTCTGACGGCTCCGTTTGGAGTAAAGCTAACCAATGTGTTTGACACACAGGTATTTCACACTTTTCATATTCTTAACCACACAAGGATATTAAAAAGAAATTGCTGATCCTCACAACACACTGCGATGTGACACTTATGTGAGCTTGTACATCTATTGTTTTAGTTTTCTATTTTCTGCGTTTCGTGCAGTTGTTTTTTTGGCAATCATTTGCAGCATTCTGTTGCTCTTTAGCTTTGAATCAAGCTTTAATTTTCCTTTAAATGTCTGTTTAGGTGGCCGATGTGTTGTGGTTCTACAAGGAGACCGGGGGAATCCTCCCAGATAGAGTCAGTACTCTAGAGCAGGTTGTGGGTTTTCACCTGGAGATGGCATCCTCAAGACTCTCCTCCCTGCTCATGAAGTCCCAGCTCACCAAGGTACACACCCCCTAGGCTAGTAGTTCTCGAACCTTTTCATTTCAGGGACCCCCAAATTGATATATATTTGGCCGCGAACCCCCATCTGAAGATGTTTTGTGCCAGGGACCCCCAGAAGAAAAGATGTGTGTTAAAAAAGAAACTAAATTTTTCAAACATGTTAAGAAATTGCAGATATACAAGCTTGCGGTTGTTTATATGCTAATTTTGAATAGCCAACGGATAAAGGAGTTAAAATGATTGTGATGCTGTATATTAACACAATTAGCTGGGACCCCCTGGAACTCCCTCAAGGACCCCTGACCCCACTTTGAAAAGCACTTTTCTAAGAAAGATTTCCCCAATTTTGTGCTTATATATACCCATTACCCAAAGCACTAGAATATCTTGTTTAGAAGTACATTTTAGGACCCCCCACTCTGTCCTTCACAATTAATTTCAGCCTCTGCCATTTAGAAATATCAGTAGTTGAATTTATATTTATTTGCAGAGTCCTAGAAGGACATAGAAAGTTACATAACGTATGTACTGTAAATGGTATATGTACAGTATGCACAGTATAAGGCCAACAAAGGGACGATTCCCCAGTTCCCCCTATCTTTGTAGCTTCATTTCACTTTGCCTTTAGTAGCTATCAAACCAGGTTCACTAGAAGAGTATTTGAAGTGGTCAAACTACTAGCAATAGAATACATGTTCAGAAGCATCAAACATGAATGATCTCATCAATGTCATAAAACTAAAGGTTAAAGCCCCTAAATCTGTGATTTCTTCAACAGCAATAACATAGTTTTAGAGCAACAATACCCAAACATCATCATTTTTCGTATTGTGTCAATTGTTTAGGAAACAGAGCACTTGAGTCGTCGGTAGGGCTGTCACGATTACAAATTTAAGTTGACAATTAATTGTTACTGAAATAATGTAAAAATAGCAGAAATGGCTGATCTACAAGCTTACAGCACGTCACAAAATGACGTCACAACGCGTCACAAAGTTGTAAGCTTGTAGATCTGCTATTTCTTCTTTTTAAATATTTGAAAATGTATGAACATTTTTCAACATGGAAACGATTATGCAAAAATAATTGCGAATTGAGATTAGACAATTATGTAATAATTGTGACAGGCCTAGTCGTAGGGGGAATCCTTCTATGCTGTTTCACTAATCACAAACTAGGACTCCTTGGCGCCTGACAAAAAGTTTCAGTCATGAGATTTTTATTTTTGCTATTATTCCATGCGGATTGCTCATGCATGCATGCATATATGCCTGGTGGTTTTGACAGGAAGATGGGGAGATGTGGTACAAGCGTCCCTGCCCCGTGCCCCTCCTCAAGGTGATGGCTCTGTCAGTGATACACCTGCAGCCCCTCAGACTGGTGCTGCTGGACGCTCTGATGAAGGACTACATGGCTCTGGTGGACGCCTACCTCACCAGCGACCGCGGATACCCGGTCAGTCATATATACGCCAACATGCATGTGTTTTTTTTCAGTCAGTAGTTCTGTAGATCAGTGGTTGATTTAGTCGACTAAGACTAGACTAAGACTAAACAATTTCAGAAGACTAAAATAGGACTAAAAATGAAATGGTGTGTTATTTAAAAGACACGACTAAATCAGAATTTGCTGTTAAAATGATTGTGAACCCTACATTAACTAATTTAGCTGGTCCCCCCCCCCAGGACCCCTGGGGTTCCTGTACCCCATTTTGAGAACCAATGCCGTAGATTGATTTAAATTTGGAACTGTGTGAATATGGTCTTATGTTAACCCACACAGACTGAAGAAAAGGTAAATGTTTCAGTTCTGTGCTGGCTTGTCTGTGGAATGACTGGCACTTGACTGGTACGAAGTGAAGTGAGCTTTGTAGATCTGCAATTTTTTTAAATAGCCAACACTAAAATCTAGAATGACACAGATACTTTCCCGGTTTTAATGGGTTCAGAACAAAATGTGTTACTTACTTATAAACTAGCATTCATGTTGCAGGTCCACAAGGCCATGGTCATAATATGCCTAATGCCTGATTCACAGAAACAGGACTTTTTCCATTGTCTGTTTTATATCTTTGTGTGTGAGAGCGTTATTTATTCACTTGAGTGTTTATATATTGTACTATTGTATAGGTTGCAGAAGGATTTAATACTTACCACCTTATTTGTACTGCTGCCTATTGTGACCAGATCTCCCTTGAAAGGGGGATTTTTACTCTCAGTGGTACAATACTGGTTAAATAAATGTAATACTTAAATATGAGTATGGTAGAGTATATGCCCACTTCCCCTTTTTCTTTGGCCATTGCTAGAGGTCAAAGAGGTTCAAATGGTATATTTATATAATGGTAAATGGCGCATTTATGTAGCGCCTTTATCCAAAGCGCTTTACAATGTGCATTACTTTCACCCATTCACACACCGACTGCAGAGGAAACCGTGCAAAGCACCACCAACCTGCTCATCAGGGAGCAGTTAGGCGTTCAGTGTTTTGCTCAAGGACACTTGGACACTAACCCAGGGGGAGCCAGGGATCGAAACCGCGAATCTTCTCATTACTAAGCGGACTTTGTGCCTCCTGAGCTACGTCCCCGGTTGCGCTCAACACTGATTAGAACAGGAGTGAATTAGAAGAGTAACTGAGTGATGTATAACAACAATGTATTTTTTATGGAAAGACAGAACGCCTTACGTTTAATCACATCTGCCTACAGAGCAATGAGTTGGATCTGCCCCAGGAACTGAGGGACATGGAACGCATCCGCGTGGAGCGTTATGAGATGGCAATCCAGATGTACCCTATTACAGGCCAGGGCCTTTTAGAGCGCTACAACCCCCGACCTCAGCCCAAGATGTCGCCACCAGCAAATGGGCACGGGAACCAAGATAACCCCCGACCTCAGCCCGAGATGTCGCCACCAGCAAATGGACACGGGAACCAAGACAACCCCCGACCTCAGCCAGAGATGTCGCCACCAGCAAATGGGCACCAGAACCAAGACCAAGATGCAGTACCCCAGATGGAGTTAGTAAATTCCTCTTACCCTGCAACGGTTGTACCCATATCCCCAATGCGAGTGGACCCCCCCTGTCCCCAACCGTATGCTCCTTCCCCAGCGCCCCAAATTCCAGCCACAGCCCCTGTGTCAGACCTAAAGAAACCCCTCAGCAGCTCTGTACCACCACCAGACGAAGCCCCTGGCCTCATGGAGATGATGATGGACACAATAGGTCGAGGAAGGCCCTTGAAGAAAGACCCACAGTCGTCTGTCCCCGTCTTCCCCTCCTTTGGAAGAGGCTTCCCTTTCCACACACCACAACCCCAGGTGTCCAAGGAGAGCCTGGTGGCCATGAAGACGCCTGCGGCGATGGAGATGGTTCCTTCAACTCCCAAATCCAGCCCTGCCCAAGGAGCGATACCGAAGGCTGCCCTGCCTGGAAGTGATGTTGGCCTGGGGGGCGGAGACACACTTGCGACCCCCCAACACCTCTTCGCCCAGCTCAGTCCACTCAGTCGATCCTTCAACTCTTTCAGGAGCACTTAGAAGTGTGTGTGTGAAACTGATGTATGTGGCTTGAGAAGAGATCTGTTTGTTACTCCACATCGACCACTAGATGGCAGTAAATGCTCTGTTTTGGCTAAAGGTGTATTGTCTCACCAGTTGTGTTACTTCAAGTAATTATTGTCTCTGCCAGGCCGAGGGCGTGGCCGAGACTATGTTTTGAACCCTGTCCGTCCGTCCATGTGTGTGTGTGTGTGTGTTTGTGTCCGTCCGTCCGTCCGTCCGTCCGTCCGTCTGTGAACAGCTAATCTTCGGCACTTTTGGCCCGATCAACGTGAAACTGTGCACACACACTTCCTGGATGCCAGAGCAAAACCTCTGCCCCACATTTTTCACATTGGCCTTTTACCAGGAGGCAGATTATTATTATTATTTTTGTTATTTAGAGCCAAAAAAATGTACCCCCTTTTTCTACCCAATTTAGTCGTTATGCCAATTAATTCCTCCCCACACACATTCCTGTGTTGTCACTGCTGTTGTATCCTACTGACTCACCTGCCAGTGAAGAGCACCCATCGGGAGGACGATTGTGTTTGCATAGACGCCCGACAAAGCCGGATGCACCACGGTGGATTTGAACCCACAACCTCCGTGGTGGTGGGCAAGGAAAATATAATTATATTGCGCCTATAGACTTTGTCCAAACATCACGCAAATCGGTACACATTATCTCTTTAGTCATGTGATCAAGACGGATTTTTCATATTCCATACCGATTGGCTAATTCCGAACATTGCTTGCCCACAATAACCTACCTGACCTGCCGGAGACCTGTGCTCCGAGGAGCACTTTTTTTTTCTAGTTGCAAGTTATTTTTGTTAGTGATTATTATTATAAGTGATTGTTAAAGCGGTTATTACAAGGAAATTAATTTCATTTATTTCTATTAAATGTAAAAATGTCTCCCATTTTTGTGGTTTGTTTTTGCTATAATAAAAGGTCAGTGTTCTTCCAGTAAATTCTTTGGCTTGTGTTTTTGGTAATGACTCACTCACGAAATAGTTTGAAAGTATGTGGTTATTGTTTAATACAATTGATGGGAAAGGAATCAGGAATCCTTTTAAATTCTTTATTACCAAGGTTAGTCATTTGAACTTAAAAATGTACTGTAACTGGGGAGGCGCGCACTGGTAAAGAAAATGTATAGTGCACCAAGCATATGGTTGCAATATCTCTGGTTCGATTCCAGCCAAAGCCATGTGTTGTACGTCTTTCACTCTGCTTCCTCAGCTTCCTGTCTCTCCACACTTTGGCATTGAAGGCGTTTTGTTTTAATTTGTATGAAAAAGAAGGCTTTCTTCTCTTAACTCAAAACACCAGTGAATAATCACAAGTACATAATGCAAGTAGACGTGGAACCAAATAGCTAACTCTGTTAGGCTCGGCATGATTGATTGGTTGTGTAGCCTGGCTTCCCTGTTGCAGTTAATTGAGGGTGAAAAGAAAAGACAAGCATTGATGGATCTGCTATTAATTGAGCAAAAACATTGTTCCCCGATGGTTCTTTTTGATTACAGATGAAACCATTAGACTTGGCACAGGCAGAGCATTGATATTGTCCATCTGAAGCCTTCAGTCACCCCTGTAGTTCAGCTGACAATGATCAAGTGGCTGACACCTGCCATGTTCCACATGAGGATATTAAACAGATCTTATCAATCTAACATGGTGGATGAGGTGCCATGCAGAATTTATAGACAGGCACCACTGCAGCCATTTTTGGCTGGGTCTTAAGAGGGAGGGGCTTGGGAGCAAAACAGGATATGAAGACAAAACAAGACGTTCAAACAACAGCAGGGCCTTGCTTGCTGCAGCCTGCAACACAAATGCCCCCCCCCCCCCTGCATCAATCACATCTTATTGCCATGGTTATCTACACATAGAGGCTTGGGCCCTTGCCAGGGCATTCTAATTGAAAGCATGAAACAGATAAAGTAGGATTTTAATTAACTGGGAGGGAGCCCTCTGCACAAAGCCTTAGCATCTCTCTTAGCAACCGGCTCCTCCTCAGATTCTGCAAAGGATGGAGCAGGGTGGATCTACCCATATGCCTTCCTTAACCCTTTGAAGCACTGCTCTAGCTGATCTCAAATTGTACAAGGGGGAGCTACTGTACAAATAGGGTTTAAGCAAATTAGTTGTTTATGGTTGAGAAACAGCGCAATGTATATTGTCTGAAGAGTAGGACCTGTCTTCTTGATAGGACTATGATTTGTTGTTTTCTTTTGTGAGAACATTAAATCTCTATATTCAAATAGTAATCATTGCTATAGAGTGTTTTTTCAGTAACAGGGGTCTCCCTTTCTCTCCAGCTCTTTAATAAAAAGAAAATGCATTTTAAGTTCAAACACAGAGGCCAACCGGGTGCTCACAGGAGATGAAATGCTCTTAAAGGTGTATTAAAGGTGCTTCTAGGATCAGCGGGAATGGAGACTTAAAAAGGAAGAGGAGATCCGAGCACTCAAAAAATGTGGATGAGAAGAAGTAAAGTTAAAACTAATTTTATTCTTAGGGGCCATGGTGGCGCAGTCGGTCGCCTCACAGCTAGAAGGGTCAAAAAAATGGGGTTGCAAAATCGTGGGATAAAAAATTAAAATAGAAAAAAAAGGTCTTAAGGTCTTCATCAGGGCGAGAACATTTTAAGTTCACTTGCCAATATCATCCAATCAGGAGACGGTACCCATTTATCAGTTAAAAATGTATAGTGTTCCACTCACAATTTTGTAATTTCTTTGTGTCATCACTTACAATTTCACTTGTTTATCGTGTATTAGTTATCTCCTGATTGGATAAAATTGGTATCCTGAGCTGAAAATGCATTTTCTTTTTATTGAAGAGCTGGAGAGACGGGGAGGGCCTGTTGCTCAACAAACACTCTATAGCAATGATCACTATAAGAATATAGAGCTATTTAACACCCATTTTAACGAAAAAATATCACTTGCATCTTTTTAAAGCTGCAATTTGGAACTAGGGCTCTCACGATTATGAAATCTTACTTGAGGATTACTTGTCACTCAGATAATTGTGATTAACAATTAAATTGTATTTCCGTCATTGAACATTGGAACATTATGAATAAAAATAACATTTCTGTTTGGCTTTTAGGCTTCGTAAACAAAAGTTGCACAGGGCAGATATGACAAATGACATACATATTTAATTACTTTATACTTAAAAAAAACAATAGTGGAAAAAGACGATCTACAAGCTTAAAGCGTGTTGCGATGCGAAACGTTTTGAGCTTGTAGATCGGTTATTTCCACTATTTTTGGAAATGATTATGACGATTATGCAAAACATAATAGTGATTATCTCAAATCATTTCGATTAGACGATTATGTAATGATTGTGACAGGCCTAATAATCTGAACTTATTTTAATTACAGTTGCTATTACTGTACTTACTCTCTGTCGGCAAATGAAACGTACGGATTGTAGCATCTGCTGCTTTCAGAGTTGCATGTATCTACAGTGCACACACCGAATAGTGTGCTTTACTTTTACAGTACATGAACCTTAATCAGTCCAAACCCGCCAAACGTCAGTCAACGGTGCCAGTGACTGGAGCTGTGGGGATTCAACAGTTCTTGCAAGTGTACTGTAGTGACTGCTTCTGTTTTTCCTTGATGGGTTTGCGTCTGTGCACCACTCCTAAAATTAAAACCGGGGGGGGTGGGGGGGTGCAGAATACAGGTCTCTGTGGGGCCGTGGAGGTCGGACAGACTCCTGTCATTGACAGCAAGAGTAGGTGATCTTAATTTAGAGGACCTTGCATTTCCTGTCCGTCACAATAATGCCTTATGAGCTCCACTTCCTGTTTCTCAGGCTCTGGGAGGAAGGAACAGGGCGCTTGTCACACGGTAGTCACAGCTTCCTCCCACATCCTCTCCTGGCCCCCCCAAACTTCAGACAGTGTTGTGTCCTTCAGGGGGAAAGATGACTGCACCTCCAGCATCACAGCAGGATGTTGCGGCGCTATTTTTAGAGTGAAGTCGGAAAGGTAGCAATTCAGACATAAACACAAACTTTAGGATGTCCAGCTGTGTTGATTTTGCCGTCCAAAAGTGGAGGTTCGACCACGTTGGGGTCAGTTGTTGTTTTGACTCTTTGCAACGATAACCTGGAAGCACGGTGTTTGCTCAAGATGTACAGAATATGGGTCAAACGTAAACAATCATTTTTGTTTACTGCCGTTCTCCTGTTTACAAGCCTCTTTTGCAGTTGACTTCTTTCAACCTGGCATCCCTATTTTGGGGATGTCATTGTAGGTGAACATTTCCCACAAATGTACGTCTCTTTCAAAGGTTTTTACAAATGTTCACAAAAAAGAAAAAAAAGAAGCAAAAACAGCAGATCTATAAGCTCACAATGCATCACGACGCAACACACTGTGAGCTTGTAGATACTCTATTTTTGTAGCGCGCCGCAACACCATACAGTAGTATGACAAAGTATAAAATACATCTTCAGTGGGTGAAAAACAGGACTGGGTCCAATAGCGTGGTTTCATGTGGATCTCAGACTTCATGTGGTCAGTCTATGACGACCACATGAAGCCACATTATCTATTAAATTGGTTCTCAAACTTTTTCATATCAAGAACCCCCAAATTTATAGATATTTTGGCCACGGACCCTCATCTGAAAAAAGTATAGGACACATTTAAATAAAAGTTTGCCTAGTGACAAGTAATTTTGTAGTTGATTGGTCCAGCAGTTTGCGAGATTTTATCTAGGGACAGATTATCTAGGGACAGACAGATATAGAAGATACTGTGAAGTTGTTGACATAAAGTAATGTGGCAGCTACTGAAAAAAGGCTGTTGGTGTGCATAATATACTAAGATCATTATGCACATGTGTACATACGCTGATGCTCTTTTTTATTTATTTCATTATTGTTATTACCTATGCTGCTGCATTGTTTGAAGGAAGCCGAACAAAAAAATGTTTGACTCTTATGTACCTGTATACAAGATGTAATACTAAAGCACAACCTTGAACCTTGAACAGACGCACTGAGCCTCATAGATGGCTAGGTCATTCAGACCTACGCTGAAAAAAGGTCTTCCTCACTTGTGTTTCAAAAAGTTCTGAGCATCATTATTTCTGCAACATCTTCTAAGTGCTGCAGGCAGGTCAGAATAGAAGAGGAATGCCCCAGACCACAAAGCAATCCGGACACATGCCAAACTGCATTATTGATCACCAGGGCTTGTATCCCCCTTGTGACAGAACCCAAAACAAATGTTATTGTGTCTCCCCAGCCAGCTCTTTATTTACTTTATACCATGTTACCTTCATGTTGTGGGGTGGGAGCGGGATCTGATTACCAACAACACTGAGGGGACATTGCTGTTCAAAACAGGCCAATGTTCCTAAGCAACCATCCTCCCTCTTGATTAGCGTTGGGCTGCAGATTGATTCATAATTAATAGGGTTTTATTAATTATTAAGCATGGAGGAGGGATAATTTACCCTAAACAACTCCCTTTAAACAGCTCCTTGTTAGAACGGTTGTGTTGTTGTTAGCTGGTTTGCACTCCTTAGCTCATCATTAAAATTCACAGCCGAGTTGGCCGGCCAAATCGTGTTCAGCTCATGACACATGTTGTCGGTTAACGCATTGAAGCAAATGGCAGGACATGCTGATCGCAGGTTAACGCATTGAAGCAAATGGCAGACAGTACATGCTGGTCGCAGGTTAACGCATTGAAGCAAATGGCAGGACATGCTGATCACAGGTTAATATATTGAAATAAATGGCAAGGCAAGTTTTTTGTTAACAGGTTGAAGCACCGTATTCTGCTCTATAGCAATCATTGCTATAGAGCGTTTGTTCAGTCTCCCTGTCTCTCCAGCTTTTTAATAAAAATAGGTGACAACATTTCAGTCAATCAGGAGAGAACACCCATTTATCCACTTTTATAGTGTTCCAGTTCCAATTTTGTCTGCTAATTTCTTTGTGTCATCACTTCCTATTTCACTTGTTTAATCTGTATCCTGACAGTTTTCTACCCTGATTGGAAAAATTAGTATTCGGACTTGAAAATGCATTTTCTGTTCAATAAAGAGATGGAGACTCCTGTTACGTAACAGACAAGCTACAGTACAATCTGGGACCTATTTTAATGAGTAAAATGTTGTTTTAAACAATCTAGTATACAGAGTATGTTCATACAATATAACTAGCACAGCTGCAGTTGTTGGAGGTTTCCCTTCTCTACCATTGATACATTTCAACCTAGTAGGACACCGACTGCTTGATAATGTCATCCATAAAGTTATTTGAAGTTGATGGTGCTCTGGATTGGACAGACAAGATGCACAGCCATTTTTCTAGTAGTTTTGGACATTGTTGCAATTATCCCCTATCTCTCCATTGGGAGAGCTCAGAGGCCTTGTGGTTAAGAGTGTCCGCGCTAAAAGACTGGGAGTTCGGGGTTCAATCTCCGGCCGAGTCATACCAAAGAATATAAAAATGGTACGCAATTCCTCCCTGGCACTCGGCAGTGGTGGAAAATGTACTCACGTTTTTTACTAAAATAAAAGTATCAATTGTGCAATGTAGAAATACTCAAGTAAAAGTACGGAATTCAAAATTTACTTGAGTAAAAGTACAAATATGACATAGTATTGGTATCAAAATGTACTTGGAGTACCAAAAGTAGAAAGTACTCATTGTGCAGAATGTCCCATTTCACAAGTTTTCAAATGTATAAAATGTATGAATATCCTTTGAAAATAGCAGATCTACAAGCTCACAATTGCGACGCATTGTGAGCTTGTAGATCGGCTATTTTCAAATGGCCAAAAGGTATATAAGGCTGAAGTGGGTAATGTATGTTTTGTAATAATAATAATAGTAACTAGTTACTAAAGTTTTAAAATAATTGTAGTGGAGTAAACGTACAATATTTGCCTCTGAGATGTAGTGGAGTAGAAGTAAGAGTACTGAAAATTGGAAATACTCCAGTGAAGTAAAAGATACCTCAAAATTGTACTTAAGCACAGTATTTGAGTAAATGTACTTTTTTTTACACCACTGGCACTCGGCGTCAAGGGCTGGATTGGTGGGTAAGTCCCTGCGACATACTAGCGTCATATCCAGTACTTGTAGTGTACGTACACCAAGCTGCCTCACGCTAAGGAAACAGGAGATGGGCTCCTGACCTATGGGTCACACAAGGCTACTTACTTACTCCTTTGAGAGATCCAGACAACAGACATGAAACTTACGGATTGTAGCTTTAGCTATAATTGACATGAGTGATTCCTAATAGAACTTATGTACTTACTGTAATGGGGTTATTATCCCCCCAACGTTGGACATGGACGAATGAGTCCTGCCCAGGCCTGTCACAATCATTACATAATCGCAATTATTTTTTGGCATAATCGTCATTATCGTTTCCATGTTGAAAAATGTTCACACATTTCCGTATATAAAAAAAACCCGAAATAGCTATTTCTGCAATTTTTACATGTATAAAATTATTAAATATGTCAATAATTTCTTTGTATATTTAAGTTATTTGTCATATCTGCCCTGTGGATTTTTTTTTATTACGAAGCCTAAATGGCAAAAGGAAATAAAAAATGTATTCATATGTTCCAATGTTCAATGCCTAACACACAATTAAATCGTTCATCGCAATTATCGTCAACTTGAATTTGTAATCGTGACAGCCCTAGTAGTCCTGCCTTGCACACTTACGTGGCTCTGACAATGCTCATTGAGGGCATCATCTCACACTTGTCAGCTGTTTGGTTGCTTTGAGCTTAACGTTTGGTGGCAGGAGCATCGAGAGGTAGTGAGACGTTTGATTTGTGGTGTCATGGAAAACAATGCTCACATCGGTCCTACCTGAATAGAGTGAGACCTAACAAACAGATTTAATTGGCTGCATTTTTGGTAGGTTAGATCTCTCTGGCACAGCAAATTACAGGCATCGTGTCAACAAAATAATCTGTTTCATTATTTATGTAGCCAATGTGTAATCCCTTTGTCCTACTGAGGCGGCGGGTAATTATCGGGTGCATCTATGGCACTGTAGTGTACAAGGTATGACGGCCTAGCTTCCATCTGCTAGGAAAAAGCTATTGACAGACAGTGGCGTAAAGTAACTAAATATGTACGTATGTACTCAAGTACTGTACTTAAGTATGCTTTGAGGTATTTTTTACTTTACTAGAGTATTTCCAATTTTCTGTACTTTTACTTCTACTCCACTACATCTCAGAGGCAAATATTGTACTTTTTTTACCACACTGTAATTATTAGAAAACGTTGTAGATTTTGATTATTATTACTAAACATACATTAATCACCTCAGCCCTACTAAGGCTGTTTGAAAGTAGCCGATCTACAAGCCTGTAGATCTGCTTTTTTCAAAAGATTTTTATACATTGGAAAACTTGTGAAATGGCACATTCTGCATAATGAAGTACTTTTACTTTTGGTACTTTAAGTACATTTTGATGCCAATACTTTTGTACTTTTACTCAAGTAAATTTTGAATACTGAACTTGTACTTGTAACAGACTATTTCTGCAATAGGGTATTGATACTTTTACTTAAGTAACAAATATGAGTACTTCTTCCATCACTGGCTATTGACGCTCAGCCATACTCTGCCCCTCTGTCTGTCTGTCTGTCTGTCTGTCTGTCTGTCTGTCTGTCTGTGTCTCTCTCTCTCTCTCTCTCTCTTTCATTGTCCTCCCCCCCCTCTCTCTCTCTCTTCTCTCTCACTGTCTCTCTCCCCCCTCTCTCTCTCTCTTCTCTCTCACTGTCTCTCTCCCCCTCTCTCGTTACAGAATTAGTCGATCTTGCTCAGCCCTGGTCATATTCTACAGGAGAATAAATATTTCACGTGAGAATGGCCAGCCTGTCCAGATGGCCACTCAGGATAGCAAAAATGAGAACAAAACACAGCATCAATATTTCAGCGTTTTACTGATGGTATGCACTGTGTGTGTGTGTGTGTGTGTGTGTGTGTGTGTGTGTGTGTGTGTGTGTGTGTGTGTGTGTGTGTGTGTGTGTGTGTGTGTGTGTGTGTGTGTGTGTGTGTGTGTGTGTGTGTGTGTGTGTGTGTGTGTGCATGTGCACACTGTGCACGTGTGTATTCTAGCGGTCTGGTCCACGAAGAAACAGGAAAGCACCCCCAAAAATGCACACAGTGCAACACTTACAGTACATACAAACCTGCTAATATGTGCACGTGCGAGCACACACACACACACACACACACACACACACACACACACAGACCTTTATACACTGCTGTTTGATGTTTATCCAGACTGTATGGAGCATATAGACCTATAGAGGCTCTCCGAAGGCATGTTTTGACCTTCAGCTGGAGCAGAAAGCCAGTGAGTGGCAGATGAGATGTACAGTACGGTGCACAGCGAGCACGTCCTGGAAACAGGACCAGCTGTGTATGAGCACACTTATATACAGTACGGAAACACTACTCAGTAGTAGTGACTACTGAGCTGTGTGTGGGTGTGTGAGCGCGTTTCAGACAGATGTATAGATAGACAGAGAAACTGAATACATTTTTATTGCCAGGTATGTTTGCACATACGTAACAGTATATTGTTGCTGTCGGGCAGAAACCTCTTATCTTCCATATTCTAACTTTTTGTTTTCTTTCCCTACTTGATCATACTACAGCGTCAACAGTTTTGGACATAACCTATATGAGGTTTCCAACCCACAGAGACAATATAATATACTGTGTATAGAGAGAGAGGGAGGGAAAGAGAAAGCAACTGAAACGGAGACAAAGAGGTGAAAGAAGAATGCCTTTCAAACCTGTCCTGGCTCAGATTATGAAGGTCATGTCAGACCTATAGTAGGACCTCTAGGCGCTGGACCCAGATAGAGTCCATTCCATGTTCTGAAGGAAACGGCTTTGCCCTTCCCAATCGCAAGCTGGGAAGGCTTCAGGGTCCAGGGCCAAGGACACAGCGGGGGGATTCAAACCCACAAACCCATGTGCTGATAGTACAAACGGAACAGCAGCTGAACGCATCCGAGCGTTGTGGTCGTCACTTTACCGACCGCAGTGTTACTGGCCTGGCCCCGAGTCCCCAGGGCTGTGGAGCCAGTGTTACTGGCCTGGCCCCGAGTCCCCAGGGCTCTGGAGCGCCGCTCACATCCACAGGAGATAATGATGAAACGAGCAGGACGTTAATGATTCACACAGATGAACATGGACACGTGTCAACGACAAGCATGCAAATTAATGATGCGCACACGCACACCACACACCACACACACACACACACACATACTCAAACTTATGTCTTTCTAGGGACTCGGATTGTGTTGATGTCAGTACGACAATGATTGAGATACAATAAACAAATGCGATGTTTTAGAAGTTATCTCAGTAAAATGGAAAAGCAGTCATTATTGTTCTTTTTCAACAACAACACTGGCTGTAGGAAAAAAGGGAAACATTGTGCCTTGATCATCTTCACTTGCTTTGAAATATTGTCAAGACTTTGTTGGATTGAGAAAGGCTACTGTTGGTCAAAGGCAAATGTGTTTATTCACCAGCATTTCTCGTAATTAGTTATCGGAATATTGGCAGCATCGTCTGCTACAAATGTCTTTGATTAAAAAGATGGGGGATTAGCTTTTGGCAAGTTTAGCATAATTAAAGCCTGCATTGTGCGTGCGTGCGTGCGCGCGGGTGTGTGTGTGTGTGTGTGTCTGTGTGTGTGTGCGTGTGAGGGGTGGTTATAGCCACGGGGAGGGACCAGGAGATGAAGGGGTGGAGCGGGGGCTCCCTGTGGCTGGATGAATTAGTGCCCGCTGGTTTGGCCTGGCAGCTGCTCTCTGGGCCTGGCTCACTGACAGCCTGGCACTGCACCGTGATGCCACATTGTCAGGGCCAACCACCAGACTGTGTGGGAGGCGCCCCGATGCCAGGCCCACCGAACGAACGGCAAAAAACTCCTTCACCACACCACAGCCTTTGTCTTCAAACCTATACTCGCCATATTAGCGCTATACGTGTTGTGGTGATAATATCGCTGGGATTAGCATGAGATTAAGTTTGATAATTAAAAAGGGCATTTCACTCATGTCACTGGGATACCTGCAAATACCCTTATAAGCCTGTGTGACATTTAGCTGTAATGAAAAAATGTGGCTGTGTAGTATTTTTTGCATGTCGCAGTCGTTGGTTCCAAAACAAAAAAAAGAGGTCTTGAAAACAGGACATCCTCTGTATAACCGGTACCACGCGAAGAAGGCACAGTAACGGGACACGTCCTTGTGATATAATTAAACTGAATCTGAAACTGAATTTCAGCTCGGGTCTGAAATTCTTTGTAATGCTTTGTTCATTAGTGCCTCGCAAAGGACCTGAATAGGATGTCAAATGAGATCCACGGTGCAAAGCCATGTGTCCAGAGTCAGACACCTGTTTTTACTGACTAGCATCAAAACCCCATTCCTATTGCCCACGATATGCACTTTGTTGTTTAATTGAACCATTAAGACCTGAGGCCGAAAAAGTGTCCTCTAAATCCTAACCGTTTTCTGAAAAGCTTATGTTGCTATACCAGTGTGGTGCTCAAACCTTTTCATGTCAAGGACGCCCAAAATGATATGTATTTGGCCGCGGACGCAAAGACTTGAGTAAAAATGTTTTGCTTTAAAAAATATATATATATATTCAAAGATTTGCAAAAAATGTTGAAGAGTTTTTGAAAACAGCAGATCTACAAGCTCATAGCTATGAACTTGTAGATCTTCAATTCTTTTATAGCCAAAGTATAAAATAATGGTTTAAAGTGACAAATATGCTTTCCCGGTCCTAATGGATATATACCTCACCAAAGATAAAGATAATATATATATATTTATTGTCAGCCGAGCGCCGCTGCCATACAACAAAGTTTGAGCTGTCACCCTTTATCTGCTGTGGGCTGTCGTAGGACTATATTAAGCCTTTGACCCCTTTTGTATCGAGAGCATCAATGGTGGGATTTGGGGGAGATGTGGGGCCAGGTTGGGCCTGCCAGGGCCGGCTGGGCCTGTCTTGGCCCAGATGCAGGGGCTTGTGTCCAGGCATGGCACTGGGATAGCAGCGGGGCCCAAACACCAGCTGCTATCTCCTTGTCACAGACAGCTGTATCTGAATATTCATATAAAATAACCCACAAATGAATGTGTGTTTGTTTGGTCTTAGTTGGTGTTTCCTGCAAACAGAGTGCTGGATGCAGGACAGGACTAGGCCAAAGCAGTCTTAAGGGGCGTGCCGGAAAAACGATACGAAAATTGCCTGAGAGTATTTTCCAAGAAAATTATTCTCATATACAGTAGTTAGTCGATGCCTTGTTCATACAGGTTGATGCCTTTATTTGCAGTGAAAAATTGACCTTCTGAAAAAAAATATAATAATAATAATATCATACGAACAAAGAAGTCACCCCTCGTGTGTAAGGACCTCGTATGCTGAATTTAGACACTGCCCAAGTATAAACCAGGCTGTACAGTAGGTGTAGACAGGAATGCTACGCTAGTATACGGAAAGTGACTGAAAAACTCTTGATACCAGATCTGTATCTGTGACTGACATGATGGAGTCAAGACAGGCAGTGTCCGGTGCAGACTGGTAATCCCAACGAAAACATGAGTATGTGTAATTCCAATAGTTAACAACTTCAGACATGTTCAATAAAAAGATTATACATGTTGCGGCCTGTTTGCCTCATTGACGGTGTAAATACTATTGGCTTTAGGGTGATAGTAGCAGCTGCCCGTCCATTATTTGCCATGCTGTGGCCGTTTCATAATGCCTCTGCCCACCACGCCGTCCAACTCGTCCTTCTTGGATGATCACGCCATTCATCCCACGCCAGTAGGAGGCGAGGCGTAGAGCTCTCACATTCACAGTCAGAGAAATGGCCTCTCTGTGCGTAAAACAGTTGCTTGACCAACCTTGGCTTCCATTGAGATACAATGCCTGTGTGTGTGTGTGTGTGTGTGTGTGTGTGTGTGTGTGTGTCTGTCTGTCTGTCTGTCTGTCTGTCTGTCTGTCTGTCTGTCTGTCTGTCTGTCTGTCTGTCTGTCTGTGTGTGTGTTTTTTGTTTGTTTGTGTGTGTGTGTGTGTGTGTGTGTGTGTGTGTTTTATGTTTGTGTGTGTAGTGTACCAGGAATTACTGTAATCATGAGGGCCAGATGTCCCCACAAGTGTAGTTGAACTTGGGAAATGGACCTTGTATGGACAACTTTCCTGGAACCCACAAGAGAAATGTTGTTATCATGGTTAACAGTGATTCATGGCTAAATTACAATTAGGAAAAGATTCAGGTTTGGGTTGAGGTTAGGTTTAGCTTATGTTGTCCTTTCAAGTATGGTAATACAATGCGTGTGTGTGCGCGCGTGCACGCACGCGTGTTGTTGTTATTGTTGTTTGGTCAAGTAATCTTCTGGCCAGCGGTAATGGAACTGGTGAAAGGGGTGGATGGAAGGAGCGTGTTTTGAGATTGGACTTGTATGCAACGAGCAGATGGCCTTTACTTCCCTTCCTGAATAAAGTGGAGTGAACCAGTGGGCACACAGAGGGAGATTTGTGGGTAAACTGTTTCACCTCCCCTCTCTTTGTGTTCTAATGGGCAAGGCAAAATGGCTGCTAACTGCTGGAGGACACAATGGCTTGGCTCTAATGAGAGCAAAGTGTTTTGGTGCTGCTGGTATAATGAGGGTGAAGAGGCAGTGGCTAATTATTGCAGCCATCTGAAGTCATCAGGACCAGAGCTAGCACACAGGCACACACACACACACACACACACACACACACACACACACACACACACACACACACACACACACACACACACACACACACACACACACAGAAAAACGTTAGATGCTAGATGTGTTCATTGAACTCTGAGAGTGTGCAAATGTCACCAAATGGACCCGTACATTTGTACGCTCTGTTACAAATGGTTACTGTGCATTTTCACTGCACTGAAGCAATTGTCCACTATCTAATGCACGTTTCCAAAACAAACAGACGTGTGAGATTGTAAGCTGATAACTGACCACCTTTCCCACATTTATCCACTGGAAAGCATAGGCTATATGTGATCTGTCTGAACAAGTGAACAGGGAAAAGAAGCTGTTCACTTGCACTACAAGAGTGTGTGTGCACTGCAAAAACCCTGAGCGGCAATTTACCTCTGAGAATATAAACAATGGACCCGTCAAACGGCAAATGAACTCTCTGGATTTTTGCGGCGTTAGACAGAGGCAAATGACTTATTCTCTGGAACCAGACTGAACTCATTTTAGAAGACGGGTGTGTCGGGGTGGCCGATGTGCTCATTCGGCAAAACTGTGACAGATAGGAGGATCGTATCACAGCAATGAGCGGACCCGCGGTAATCCATCACAATTTACCCAGACCTGGGCTAATTGGGGCTGGTTGGTGGATGTGCTCAAGCTGGCCTCACCGCAGGCCTTATCTCACGTCTGGTTCCAGCCAGTGGTGTAAAGTAACTAAGTACATATACTCAAGTACTGTAGTAAGAAGTAAGTAAGCCTTGCCGAACCCTGAGGCTCATAGGGCAGGAGCCTATCTCCTGTTTCCTTAGTGTGAGGCAGCTTGATGTTCAAGTACACCCCCTGGACATGGCGCTAGTAGGTCGCAGGGACTTAACCCCATTCAAACCTTGATGCCGAGTGCCTTTGGGTCCCCCACCGAGTCTTTGGTTTGACTCGGCCGGGGATCGAACCCCGACCTCCCAGTCTCAGGGCAGACACTCTTTTTTTTACTTTACTGGAGTATTTCCAATTTTCAATAATTTTACTTCACTACATCTCAGAGGCAAATATTGTACGTTTTACTCCACTACAATTATTTGAAAATGTACTAGTTACTTTGCAGATTTTGATTATTATTACAAAACACATGTAAAACACACAGCCCTATATACATTTCGGCCATTTGAAAATAGCTGATCAACAAGCTATTGTAGATCGGCTATCGACGCATTGTGAGCTTGTAGATCTGCTATTTTCAAAAGATTTTTATAGATATCATACATTTGAAAACTTGTGAAATGGGACTTTCTGCATAATGAGTACTTTCTACTTTTGGTACTTTTAAGTACATTTGGATACCAATACTTTTGTACTTTTACTCAAGTAAATTTAGGACTACATTGCAGTATTGATACTAAGTAAAGAATGTGAGTACTTTTTCCACCTCTCACGTCTGGTTCCAGCAGCGGCTCTGAGAACACGCGGGGGGGTTCAAACAATGACCCAGACAGCGGCAGCTGTAAAATCACAGGTCGGTGATGGCTGCAGTGCTTTGTTTTACACTGATGAGGGTCTCTCTGGGGCTGACATGTTGGTCCGGTGGTCTGGTCTGGTGGTCTTGTCAACGGAGGGTCCTGGGTGATTTGTGGAGGAAGCGGTGTGTGTGTGTGTGTGTGTGGGTGTTCGTTCCTCTCCCATTATCCCCAGCGTCCTTCACTCTTCCACAGCTGGATCCCTCTCTTATCAGGTGTCGTAAAAGGACACTGTAAACGGGTGGCACACTCAATAAACAACCCCCCCCCCCCCACCCACCGTCTATTGCATATCCAAAAATAAATAGGGATTGTGCATACATAGGCTTACGGTCCACAAATGTGCTCACGTTGAGCATTGTGGGATGGAACCTCTCTCAGGTGTTGAAGCTAGTTCAGTGGTTCTCAAAGTGGGGCCCAGGGACCCTCAGGGGTCCTTGAGGGGGTTCTAGGGGTTCCTGTCCCCAGCTAACTCATTGATAGTTAGGAAACAAATGAACCCTCACAGGTATTTAACTCTTGACAGTGTATATATAAATGTATGTATATATATATATAAATGGAACCATTTATATTCACTGTCAGAGTTATGGGGGTCCTCTTGGCCTAATAATGCATAGATAACTGGGGTTCCTCGAAAACTAAAAAGTTTGAGAACCACTGAGCTAGTCAGGTTTTGTTCTGTGATGGATCGCATCTTGTTCTGCTTTAATGGTTCTGTAATAGCTCTGATAACAAGCTGGATTATCAGCGCGTTCCCCTCCACAACATGGTCATAGTCTGTTGATTATAGAGTGGGTTAAATCCTCTGGTAATCAGCAGACACTCAATGCCCACGCAGACTCAAACTCAATCATGGTAATTTGTGTTGGGTCTTTTCTGCTTAAAGCATGGTTACCATGACATCCAGCATGGTCTTTTAGATATCCAACAGAGAGCCCTAATGCCAACCTCACTCAACTTCTAGCAATATAATAGAAGGCATCGAAAACAATTTAAATGTATCTACATACATTTCTCTTTTTGACAGCAACCACAAGAGGGCATTGGTTGCTAATAGGGACTGTTTAGCTTTAGAAATGGAAAGATTCAAAATACTTTTTCACAATGATAGACTTTCAGCCGTTTGATATTTGCATCACATCATTCGCTGCAGCAACGAGCGACGAAGCATGAATTGGGCCTAAATGTGCCAACAACACGAGCATTAACGCTCCATTCCTCCCTGTGTGAAAACACGGTGCCTTGGCAGTCTGTGCCATGCACCTGCAATCAGACTACCAAAACATTTCAGTTTTGTTTTAAAACCAAAGATAAATTGAAACAGTTGGGAGGGGGAGAGAGAAAAGAAAATTACCTCTCTTGTCACAAAATGAAGCCTGTGTGAATATAAAGCCTAGAGGTCATTTTTGTCATTTTCTCTAAGCAAGCAATAAATCCGCCATGTTGTATAAATAAAGATAAGCGCCCACATGCGATTTCATCATTGCAATTTATGTGGCACTGGCAAAGTGTGGGTGTATACCGGCCCGGCACACTCAGTGCCCTAAAAGGAGACATTATTTCTGCGGTGGACACACTGTTTCCCATCACAGGCCCGTGCCCACAGACTCCCCAGTGGCTGTGATGGGGGCCAGAGCACTTTCCCATTATTATTATGAGAGGTCGAGAGGAAAGAGTGAAGGCAAATGGTTTCCAGGTATTACTGTACTTTAATCAGGGGAGGTCTGCAGGCCCGCTGCGGAGTGACATGATGGAGCTATGGGAACCTAGAGAGAACCAGGACACTGCAGGGGTGGGCCACTCTGACATAACATGACACAGAATACATTCATTCCTGCCTCTTCCTGCACACACACACACACACACACACACACACACACACACACACACACACACACACACACACACACACACACACACACACACACACACACACACACACACACACATGCATGTACACACACACTCACTTACACAGACACACATTTGTAAAATACATGTACAATACGTGTACTACATACGCGCACACACACACACACACCCAGATGCATTAACTTACATTGATAATCCGTATTTGGGTACATTTTTAAGACTATCTGTATGTTTTACACACAGACAGATGCATGCACGGCACACACACACACAGTAATGTCGGTAAAACTGTTTTTCGAGCCATCATCAACGCTGTCGATATGGCTCTCTCTTTCGTTCAGGACATCGGTTCTTCATTCTTCGCTTGTCAAACCAACTTGCACCCAGAGGAACAATGCACATTGTGCTGTGTGACAGTGACAAACCCCTGTAATTCTATGAGTGGGTCGCACCGGGGGATGACACCCACTGCGGGGGGAAATGGGTGTAGATTAGCAGGGGAAATGACACAGCTTCCAACAGACTCTTAATTGTGTCAGCAACAAAACGACATCATGAGCCCAGTTAGACTTTGTGTGCCTTTCATAGCGAGATGACATCACCCGGAATTAAACAATTCCAATCTAATTCAGTGCTTTTCTGGTTCCTTCTCTGCTGCTCCACAAGTGGTAAAATGCAAGCCTGGTTTTCTCCTTATGGGCCAATTTGGTATGATGACGCTGAAAAGGAATGCAAATAGATCAAATCAAAGCTATACTGTTTGTCATTCCAGGGGGTCCCAAGCTAAATCAGTTAATTTAGAATCAAAATCTGTTTAAACTCACTTTAACCATCCGATGAAAATTGCAGATGCTCACAACAACGCATCACATTTTAATATTTTCGAGGCAAAAAACTATAGATTTTTTTAAAATGTTTTTTGTTTAGGCAAAAGACAAACATGGCTTAAAACATACACTACTCAGCAACACGTTTAGAGTATGATAACTCTTCCTCAGGCAGCAATGAATGAGTATTTTTGAAACATTTTAACAACACAAATCTTGTATCGGGGATCCCTGGCACAAAATATTTTCAGATGGGGGGTCCGCAGTCAAATACATATACATTTGAGGGTCCTTGACATGAAGGCGTTTGAGAACCACTGCTTTATGGACAGACAGCACGTAGCTTCAATCCAACAAACTCTACGGTGGGTCCATGGTCCTATTGGCCCGTCTGCTGTCTAGAGCAGTGGTTCTCAAACAGTGGGTCGGGACCCATGTTTATTGTTTGGGACACATTTTTATGGGTTGCGAGTAAATACCCCTTTTTTTTCTTCATTTCAACTTTTTTATTTCAAAAGACAAAAATCATAACATTTTCAAAGTAACTATTACTGTTAAATACTAAATAATCAAAGGAATTCCATTTTAATTTTATTTTTAAGAAGTGAAAATAGTAGATTTACAAGCTCACAACATGTCGCAATGCGCAATGCAATTGAGCTTGTAGAAGTTGTAGATCTGCTATTTTCACTAGTTTGGGTCCTGGCTGGGGAGACAGACATCTAACGTCTCTTTTGGGTCTCAAGCTAAAAAGTTTGGGAACCACTGGTCCAGAGGGCAGGCTCATTGTCTGAGGAGGAGCCATGGTGTCTGGAGAGGGTTCCATTCTCCTCCGTACCCTGATAGGTTTAGCAGCAGCAGAAGAGGGGAGCGAGGACGTACCCCCCCCCCCCCCTTCTCCCACAGGACAAACAGGAACCGGACTGAACATGGTCCAGATGCTTATCTCTCTGTCTCACGACGAGCCCGTCTATGGACAAAGAGACTGTCTACTGGGTATCCAGTCATACTATCCTCCTATAATCTGACAAACCTCTGTAGTGCGTGGTGTAGTGGTGAGGCCAAAATTGGTTCTGCCCGTTTCTCCTCAGTGGCTGGAGCAATTGATCTGAATTTGCACACAGCCATTGACCATTACCATGTGCACCTAACAGCGAAGTCCGTTTTACGATTACAGATCATGTGCGCATATCCCCCCACGGGTATGGTCTAGTATAGATAATGCAGTGTCATAGCAAATCCCTTGTGTTTACAGCAGTGGTTCTCAAGGTCTCAGGATGTATTTAGATATACATCAAGGACCGTTGCACTCAGTAGCCTGTGTTTTGCATACTGTAGGTGTAAGTGGGTGGAAATGCACTTTATAATCAATTAAAGCAATTGAGCACAAATGTTAAAATTGCAAAGTTTCTGCAAACCAAGGCCATGACCCCCCAAAATGATCATATTTGAACTGGGGACCTCCTACCCTGACAAGCACTTGGAATTGTAGGAGTTGAAGCATTACATTTAGTTTGACTCGGTTCCGCCGATAAATATGAATGAAAATAGCTGATCTACAAGATCACAACTTGTAGATCAGCTATTTTCAAATGTTTTCTTATATAATTTGACAATTTGGCCAATGTTTGACCAGTGTTTATAGTTTGTTGATGCAGTAATGGTCTTTTTTCATTTCATTTCTTTTTTTTAGGTATTAAAAAGGTCTTAAAAGTCATTACATTGTCACTTTACTGACATCTGGGGACCCCCCCCGCCCCCCCCAAAAAAAAGAAAATCATGTGGGTGCCCCCCTGAGGGTCCCGACCCACAGGTTGATAACCACTGGTCTAGATGTGCATCTGCAGTGCTTCTGATCTGCAGCCAGATCTAAAGCTTTTTGCAGGAAGTCGCCCAGGGACACACTGAGCCAAACCCACGGTCCCGTTCCAGTCTCTCCACCAGACCACCACACAGTGATGGAAGAAAGTACTGACATTTTTTACATAAGTAAAAGTATCAATACCCTATTGTAGAAACACTCTCTTACAAGTACAAGTTCGGTATTCAAAACTTAACTTGAGTAAAAGTACAAAAGTATTGGCATCAAAATATACTTAAAGTACCAAAAGTCAAAGTACTCGTTATGCAGAATGTCCCATTTCACAAATGTATGACAAGCTTTGGAAAATAGCAGCTCTACAAGCTCACAACGTGTCGCTTTGTGACACGTTGTGGCTATTTTCAAATAGCCAAAGTAGATATAGGGTTGAAGTGGTTCATGTATGTTTTGTAATATTCTAAATCTTCAAAGTAACTAAAGTTTTCAATTAATTGTAGTGGAGTAAAAAGTACAATATTTGTCTCTGTGAAGTAAAAGTATTGAAATTGGAAATACTCCAGTAAAGTAAAAGTACCTCAAAATTGTACTTAAGTACAGTACATGAGTAAATATACCTAGTTACTTTTCACCACTGACCACCACACACACCTGCACTCCAAAGGGGGGACGGGGAGCCAACAAGCATTTGTGTTATTCAACATCACACACACAACATCAACACGTTTTTTTCATATATTTTTTTTCTGTCGCCGCTCCTCTTCCAACATCCATGGGTGCCATGGTAACCATGCTTCAAGCAGGCAGGAACGAGGCTGGAGTAGTGGCCATCTTCCCCTCTCCCTTGGTGCATTCAGCCAATGTAGAAGAACAATACTTTATTCTTTGTTGGTGACTTAGTGATACGTTTTTCATTCATATTTTTATTAGAAATTAGATACAAAATCTGTTCACATCTGCATGACTGCATATATCAAGCTTATTTAGGCATACATGAAGTGAAAACTTTCCATCTTCAACATAGGATCGTTTGTCTTGCCTGCTTACCTTAAATGTTTTTACCTTAGTGATAAGTTTATCTGTCTGGCAGACTTAAAGAGACACTATCTATATATATTTGTTCCATTTGTAGCCATAAAAACTCAACAGTCTTTTTCGTGTGTCTCTGAAACGGGGGCCAAATTTGTATTGAAAAGTTTGTTCCAATGATGTCACCAGAGGTCAAATCTGTGAATGTGAAAGTTACACTCTCAATGGTTGAGGCATTGTCCGGGGTGGCTGTGTTTATGGCAAAACGGTGATCCTGAAAAATATGAATCAGGTTCAGGTACTTGGAACCGCTTGTCTGCGAAATGCATCATGGGAATTGTAGGAACAAAGGGAACGTCTGTAACAGAAAGAAATGTTTCTGTTAATATGGATAAATTATTGTTCTTACAACAATTCATTGAACTACACATCAAAAGCATTACAGTGTCTGTTTAAAACACTTCTAAATACTGTCTGTAGATGTGGCAAACTTCCATACTCTAGATTATTATTACGTCTTCAGTAGAATTGCACAGTGGTTTGCAAATGAATGCTCGCATAACAAAGACAGAAACATCTGCTGTGTAATTAATTGTTTAAGTGATGAGCCTCGGCATTAGACTTTGCCTCACAGGAAATGAAGAAATGTCGCGTTAAACAAATGCACACTTGTTCCTAATGAGGCATACAGTATTTATTCCTGTGCAACAACGGAGGCACGCCTGTGATACATTGTGACATAATTTAAAGCAAACATGCTTAGCTTTGCATAAACAATAAGAGTGCGAGAACAATCCAGTCTCTTATAAGAGAGGAACTCACTTCTACTTCCTTCTGATTTCCCCCACAGTTGCAGGATTACTGTTATTTCATGGCGGGGGAAGTTGTTTTCTTACTGAATCATGGCCATTTTTCATGTTCCTGACGATTGCCAGAGTCTCTTTCCCTCGCCTTGAAACATTTCCTTATCAAAGCAATTTTGTAAAAAACGTTACTTATTTGGCCTTATATCAAAAGCCACACTGGGCATTGACGGACGTTTATGTGTATCGAGGGCTAATCTCAAGTCCGTCTGGGTGACTTAAATTGGTTCCCAGCATAGTTTGGCCTGGCATGAGGTAGCAGGGAGGAACCCAGCTGCTGAGGCTCAGAGGGCCCCATGTGTGACCTACCAGCCCCATCCAGGGGGTAAGACTGTCAGGATAGTTGGGGGAGGAGGGCGGGGGCGTTCCCATGTCCCAGCTTGTGGCATTCTGATGTTGTGGACATGTTTTATAGTATATTATTTTTATATTTGCTCCTCTGACAGGCCTCTTGACTGTTCAGCGACCTTTTACGTTCTGGTCCCGTTCTGCCTAGTGTCACCACTCCGCCTCGCCGTGGGTCATCGTCTCCATCCATGGGAACATTGGTCCTGACACTGGGGACGCACGGAGGGGATGGCACAGGGAAGTGCTTGACAGAAAGGATGAGGCTGTAGACGGCATAATTCTGGAGAGTTCTGTGTCACAGACATATGTGGGGAGGGAGGGGGGTCAGAGAAGGGACGTGTTTTAAAGCATGGATACTTGGCCAACCTCTGGCTCCCGATAAGGACGGGCCATCTGTTTACATAGTAAAATCCTCAGTGTTCATTTATCTCAAATGGAGCCAAAATGGATCAGTAGGATTTTACTGTGACCGAGGGAGTAGTAGAAGTTCTCCGTGGACGAGGGTCGCCTCGGTGCGACCTTCGCCAGTCGAGGTGAGAGCACGAGAGCTGATTAAGGTTCCAGGATGTGCGTTAGACATCCTCTGATGTTCAGGAATTCCCTCATTAAAGAAGGTCACGTTGATGGTCAATAGGAATCAGCCTGCGGAATAAACAGGGGTGGTTCCTGCAGCAAATTAAAATAAACACACTTTTCATTTGTCCAACTTGGCCGGTGGGATACATAAACAAAAAAGGAAAACAGCAATTTGTGTCAGTCAGGTAAAATGTAACTAATCTTTTTCCCATTCATCTGCATTTAGTTACCCAGACCATTAAGCAGAAATGATGAGCGGGCAGCAATGGTTTGAATATGACAAGCTTTTGCAGTACAGCACTCTGGGGGATAACACAAATATGGAAATGCCAAGCATATGGCATTCACCCTGTACTATCGGTGTCAAACATTCTCATGGAGGCATAAAATGAGAAAATTCCTCCCAGTTAGTGTATTTCTGAGGGCTCTGGATAATGTTTTAATGGCCTGAATTGCAGCAATTAGAGAGAGCCATTAACATATCTGCCCGATGTATGGTTCAGTGACGGGGCTACGTCAGGCCCATGCTCTTGTTGTTTTTTCCCTCTCTCTCTCCCTCTCTCTCTCTCTCTCTCTCTCCCCCCCCCCCCCCCCCCCCCCCCCCCTTCATGTCTGACAAATCGTTTCCAGCTAATTTACGATGGTCAAACTGCGGGAGAACAATACCCCGCGGACGTAACACAGCGCGAGCTGCGCCGCATGTCCCAGAGAGGAGCGAGGTGCTCAAAGGAAACACTTGCTGAGATAACAAGATAGTAAGGAAGGCAGGGGCCGCTGAGAGGCCATGGAGCGGACCGCATAGAGGAAGGGAGAGAGGGGGGTTGAAGAGAAATGCCCATGTTAAAAGATGTGTTTGTGACAGCTGACCATGAGCTGACCATCAAGACGCTGCATTAATACTTACAGTACAGTATGTACCTGTCCAGCTGTACCTGGACTCCCTGTTTGTTTCAGAATTGATTTAAAACTTTTATTATTTGTTTTTAAAAGCACTCAATGGGCTGGCTCCTCCCTATCTTGCCGATCTCGTGCACCTCCATACTCCAGTTAGATCTTTGAGGTCGGCCACACCAGCTGCTACTGGTCGTCCCGGAATCTAAGCAAAAAACAAACGGGGGTGATTGAGCCTTTGCCGTGGCTGGCCCCAGGCTCTGGAATAGTCTACCCCTCCTCATTCCATAGTCCATAGAGGTTTTTAAATCTTCACTCAAGAAGACTCACCTTTTCTCCCTGGCCTTCACTCTTAGTTGACCCTGGCCTCTTGATGTGTACTGTTGCTGTAACCTTCTGTTTTGTGTATAACGTTCTGCCCTATTTTTCTCATTTGCAACCTTTTCTAATAAAGTGCTCCACAAATATTAAATTAGACTTGTCCTATACTGAATTTACTGTATGTATAGGTACTGTTAGGTACTGGCCGGCTGAATGTGCACACTTGCGCACCTCTTGTGGGTGTGGCTTGTCTCCTCTCCCTCCCTCGCTCTCTCTCCTCTCCCTCCCTCGCTCTGGTCTAGGAGTAGAACACCTGCAGCCTAATAACAGCCACGTTAAAAGGAGAGCAGGGTAGTACTGCAAGGGGATAGATGATGTAACAATACACAGCAGCAGTGTTGTTTTCTCACCTGTTTTCTTTCTTTCTTTTATTTTCCCTTATTAATTCCCTAACACACTCCTGTCACACACTCCTGTGAGTAAGTAAGCCTTGCCGAGCCCTGAGGCTCATAGGGCAGGAGCCTATCTCCTGTTTCTGTAGCTTGAGGCAGCTTGATGAACAAGTACACCCCCTGGACATGACGCTATAGTATGTAGCAGGAACTTAACCCCAATTCAACCCTTGATGCTGAGTGCCAAGCAGGGAGGTATTGGGTCCCATTTGTATAGTCTTTGGTATGACGCTCTAAGCACAAGGCACTCTTGTATGTATGTGGAGTTAAAGTTTTCACTTTTGGTACGTGTGTAGCTATTAATTTTTCTTTTAAAAAACACTGTTGGTCACCTCCATTTGTGGTGGCCATCTGTATTGGGGTACTCAGAAAATAGATGGACACAATAATGAGACAGAGACAACAATTCAGATCTTAAAGTATGAGAGATATTGAAGTATTCGAATACTGGAGCCAAACAATGGGACACTGTCTGACTCCCAGAACAACATACGTTCCTAGTTTACACATCCAATGCAACAGTCCAACAGAACACACCAGTAACAGGAACAGACAAGAATTAATAATGAGAGTAATGAGCCCATCCCTTTAACCTAAATGTCATCTGATAATAACGGGTCAGAGAAAACAGACCAGACCAAGTCAGGTCAGATCTTAACTCTACAGCTGTGCCACAGCTGTGCTGGTCAGTACAAGCGGCAAATACCTGCCCTTAAGACGAGATGTATATCTATCAAAAATAGGAATTGGAAAAATCCCCAAAAGGTAGCACAACCAAAAATTAAAATCAACGGAAGACAAAGTACTCACATTTCCACTTTTTTTATTGACACACACCCATAAACGAGCCTTCATCAGAGCTCTTAGCACTACACTGAGAAAACCCATTATTGTTGCGCAACCTCTTTTTCTTATTGACATGTATATCTAATCCAACTTTTCCACAACTGCTTATGAGAGAGGATTATATAGCATAGTATATTTCAGTTCATTTAAATGTTTTAAATGAACTCTTCGACAATGGTCTCTATTGAGTCTTGGTTTAACGGAGAGTAAATGCACCTCTCTTGTGCACCTTGTATGTCCCATTTAAACCTGAGGCCGATTCTAAAAACCGGCTTCTAAATCCTAACCTAAGTTTTCTGAAAAAAAAAAAAAAATTGTATTAAAAAAAATCTAAAATCTAAAAACATAAATGATGTTGCTATATATAGCATCAAGTAATGTGACACAGAAGCTGTACCGGACTGAAAGGTATAAAGTTGTATAGGTTACAACAGGTCAAAATGGAATATACTGTATCGGGTGGAAAGCTCATCCAAAGCTGTTACTTTTCAGGAATCCAATTCAAAAATAGCAAAAGTAGCAGATCTACAAGCTCAAAACGCGTCGCTTCGCGCCGCATTTCGAGCTTGTAGATCTGCTACTTTTGATGCTTTTGTGTGACGCTGTAGTATGATCAAGTAGGACGTTGATTTACGAAAAAATACAAAAAGTTAGAAAATGGAGATAGGAGGTTTCTGCCCGACAGCGACGATATGTACCTGTCCTGTATGCACCTTGTATTTATGTACCGGACCGGTCATCTGTGCACCCTGTATTTATAATGTACCTGTCCTCTATGCATGTGGCATTTATCTTCCTGTCTGCTGTCTTGTATGCACCTTGTATTTATCTACCTGTCCTCTATGCACTTTGTATTCATGCACCTCTCCTCCATACCTCTGCTGTACAGTATGCATGTTGTACAATATACCTGTCCTGTACAGTATGTACATTTTATATAATGTAACTGCCCCGTACCTATCTCTTCAATGTATGGTAAGGATTTTATGATATGAAATAATGAAATTTCCACGCTTATAGCTCCATTCAAAAAGGTTATTAATCATTAGTACACACTGACATATTTCAACAAGTATGCATGTTATTCAGTTCATTTAGTCTGACTTAGTTTGGGCCGATGGCTTGTACTGTTTTACGGGTATGTTCTTCAGCAGAATTATTGGAAAAATATTTGTACAAAATATCACATTAAATTAAATTATAGGTGAAGTATAGTCTCTCTATGAAAGTTTCCCATAGAAAATATTTTAAAGACGTGACCAAGCAAACATGATTGGTAGTAAAATTTGCCAATGTCCCTAGACTTTGAAATGATTGTCAGTAAGAATAACAACTTTTATTAGGGACCTGGAAATAAATTGTAGGGATTTATATATATATTTTATATTGCAGGATATGTCACCCTGCTATGTCAACATGAAGACTAAACACACTAAACACAGCTGTTGCCACAATCTCTAGAGACTGACAACTTAAAGAGAGAAGTGTCACATGTTTGAGTTTTACTTTTGTGTATATTTGCCTTTATAGGCTATTACTGTATATCATTGATATGAATAAATGATGTGATTGAATTTATGATATAATAATATAGACATCTTTTTTTTTTACACAATTATACAAATTGTAGATTCATTCATTAAACTAATCTGGGGGTCAACCACAGTTGCTCGCGCGATATAGGGAGTACTTCAGGTCAGCTTGAAATGCTTTGGCGGGACAGTACTCAAGAACAGTTGGTAAACACTGTGGGAGGACATATTAACCACTTAAACTGTACTACTGTTTATACTTGGTTGACCGGGTTCCCCCAGAGCTCTATACTAGGCCCACTCCTGTTTTCACTCCACAGCACACAAAAATCATCTTCGCAGGAAAATAGCCGATCTGTAATCTATAAAATAGCCGAATCTACAAGCTAAACGCATTGCATTGCGACACATTGTGAGCTTGTAGATCTGATGTTTTCGCTGAACGTTTGCCCCCCCGAATAATGTGCAGTAATACGACGGGGAGTCATAACTCTGACCACGGCCATGCCTCTGTGAGCTACTTGGCTGAGAAGTACGGTGCCTGTGACGTCATCGACTCCTCAACCTTGCCAGCACAAATAGATCTCCACCAACATGCAGGGCAGGGTAGGACCTGTGAGCAACCACGCAAGGAAACAGACACACACGCACACACACATAATAACCCACACACACATGCACGCACTGCATATCAGAATTGTTTGTTTGTGTTATTCTGCCATCTATTCTGTTACAGTACATGTTTGCTGCTGCAGCAGTTTTGTTGTGCATGCATGTGCAGGGTTTGATTCTATGTATTTATCCCAGATAATCATTTTCTAAATCTCACGTGCACTAGAATTACCCAGCAACACCTGTGCCCGCCCGGCCCACCTGCAATTACTCCACTGAGAGCAGTGAGCAGCAATTTGGCCATAATTGCATGAACAAGGGAAAACCAAACAGACAATTAGCTTAGCTACAGGGCTATGAAATTGCTGTCCTCCTTAAAATGCTGCGTTTTCAGTGAAAGGCTTTACAAATGGATTCCCCAGAGCCTCGTTCAGCGCATGAAACTGCAATCCGGGCCTCTGGCTTTTATCTGAGTTTAAATCTCGCCAGCTGGGTTAAGGTTGAGCAATACAGTTGACATAGAGGACACCCGGATTGGCGCTATCGTTCAGTCTGATTGACGAGTTTGCTTGTTTTCACTGAGCACCAGTATGGTAGGTGAACAGAGGAAAAGCAAAACAGTCTTCAAGGCTTCTGTGTTTGCGTTGTGAGGACAGAGGTGAGCTAGGTCACACAGAGAGAGAGAGAGAGAGAGGGAGACTGAGGATGCGAGGGCAGCAGGTTCAAATGAGGCTCCTCCTCACACACATGCATGCATAATATAAAATAATACACACACACACATGTGCATGTACATACACACACATCATACAGTGGGACACAATGGACTGTGAGCCAACAAAGCCTATTTATACTTGGTCTTATGACACTTTGTCGTTTGAAAATGTGTCCTTTTCGGTGAGATACGCTGTCATACGTACGACCGAATATGATTTTGCTTGTCCCTCCTTTCTGCACTGGTGGGAAAGGGTGAGGGGGGGAGGGGAGGTGGCGAACCCTCTCAAGATCAATGAACGTGGTGGAAAAAGGAGTGTCCGGGGGCAGCCAATAAGGGCTCGGCCACAGGGAGCTGGGGGACATAACGTAAACAAGGAAACCACCTGATGTGTGAGCAGGGTCAGATAAACGCGCAGAGCTCCACACAAGCAGGTGCTTCCTGAGTCCCGGCTCTCTCAATCAGATGAGCTTCAGTTCTCCATACTCTCTCTCTCTCTCTCTCTCTCTCTCTCTCTCTCTCTCTCTCACACTCTCTGACTCATTCTGGTTCGCTGTCTCTCTCTCTCATTCTCTCTCTCATGCACTTTTCCTCCTTTGGTTGTCTGTATTTCCCTCTATCTGTCATAGGTTTTTCCTAAAGGTATCTTCGGTGACAGTGTAGCCCGGGTTCGAGGTCGACCCACACTGCCTGCGCAGTTAAATAATTAACCACTTAAGCTGACACCATTGTACGCCGGAAAGCGCCAATCTACAAGCTCACAACGAGTCACGATGCGACCCATTGTGACCTTGTAGATCTGCTATTTTCAATGTGCAACATCTCCGCACGATGCACATAGGCCTAGGCCAGTATTGAGAATGTTCACCTATAGAACGACACGGTGCCAGGATTAATGTGGTTAAGATTGACGATTTGATTGTGTGCCTTGCCAATAATATAGCAAACAACGGGAGACAGTGAAAAGCCGGTTGCATTGATATTCCCTCTGACGTGATGCTGCCCATCATACGAGCAGTAAAGATAAGAGCAGCTTGCTGCATGCTTGTCACTAGGAGAGCTTTTGATGCTGAATGGCAAACACGCTTTGTTGGGGTCTGCGTCTGTAGATAAAAGACTTTCACCTCTGTGGCGATGGAGGGAGGCTGTCAGGTGAATGCTGCAGATTGCAGAGAGGCACAGTGTGTGTTTCAAGCCACAGATAAACAAACTGCACACACTGATAGAATAGGCTTCCTCTCCCAAGTCCAACCCAACCTCTCTTTCCTCCCTTCTCTCTCGCTCTCTTTCGTTTTCTCTGATTATGCATCCTATTCTCATTCTCTCTCTCTCTCTCTCTCTCTCTCTCTCTCTCTCTCTCTCTCTCTCTCTCTCTCTCTCTCTCTCTCTCTCTGTACACTCTCCCTCCCTCTCTTTCTCCCCCACCCCTCTCTTTCTCTCTCTCATTTTATGTTTCTCTCTTTCTCTTTCTCTCCTTCTCTGTTCCTGTTTCTCTCTCACCCTCTCTCTTTTTCACTCTCCCCCTCTATCCCTCTCTCTTTCCCTCTTCTTCTTTCTCTCCTCTCTCTCTTTCTCTCTCTCTCTCTCTCTCTCTCTCTCTCTCTCTCTCTCTCTCTCTCTCTCTCTCTCTCTCTCTCTCCCTCTCTCTCACTGCTGGCCAGTCTGGGATTGTTTTGTGTTGTCCAACGAGGAAGGAAGCCGGTGTGAGAAAGTGCCTGTTTTTTTGGGACCAACAGGAATTGGGCCCATCACAAGCGGTTCCTTTTTTTTGCCGCTGGAACAATGCAGTGGCGTCACACCCCTCGACTGGACCTCGCCATTTCACATGGAAAAATGTTCCCAGAATTCCGCTCCCAGGCTCGGGGTAAGACTGAGGATGGGGTGAGGGCGGGAGGGCGGGGGGCGGCGGCTGCTCGGGGAGTGGGTGACACGAGTTGACCAATGGACGCTTGTCACCGCCACGACCGCTCGACTAAAGAGAGCAAAGAGGGCTCTGTGTGTGTAACTATACTGCAGTGAAACGGAGCTATTGAGCCGAGCATCTGAGTTAGGCTTTCAGCGTAAGCGTGCACAGTAAAATCCTGTACGGTCCTTTTGGTTTCACTTGTACACTCCCAGGGTTAAATTAACCGAGGACTGTCGTGCAGATCGCGTTGCCCCAAAACACTTAAATCTGAAACAAAAACATGGTTGTTGTGGAAGTCCCAATTAAACAGAACCCATGTTTCATATGATCCCTTTAACAGACGGCGGGCCTGTTTGAAAACTCATCGTCAGATTTGACCCTACAGCAGTCATGGCGCTATTCAAATGATACCTAATATAACCCCCCTCGTCCTGGGCCATAATGAGAACACCACATGCCACCGTTGACCAGGCCACGGTCACTAAGATCTAGCCAGTATCTGACACTATCTGATGAAAGGCTCAGCGGGGGCAGCATTGTGTGACTGGTCAGTTCAATGCTCCTCTGGGATTACATAAGCTGCTCTTAGCACCATGTTTGTAATTACCGTGAGAGGTTGCACACAGAGTCTCTCTCAGAGCCTTATCAGTAACAACATATCATACAAAGTAAAGTGTGCAGCATGCAACTCTGCCTGTGGTGCTGCTGCATCAAAGCCTACAGGTCATGATTATAGAAGCCCTAGCATCATATATTGTATAACAAATTTTACACAAATATCAGCATTTCTGTGACTGTCTGTCTGTCCTTCGCATAGGACACACTTGACATGTATATTCCTTGTAGAGTGTGAGGTTGAATCAGCCCAGTTCGCTCTGAGTAGGCACAGATACTGTATCTCGCAATTCTCTCATCCAATCGATTTCACACCCCTTGTGGGTTGTATTGCTGAGGAAGTATAGTGTTGAGTGTGAAGTCAATCGGATGAGAGGCTCTCCAGAAGCGTCCCGTCTCAGCATGCGGATGTGTTCTGCATGTCCTGTCCTGCCATGCTCCAAACGGGCATCGCACTAGTGCAATTAAAACCAAATGCCGTCTAATACCACAGCAAAGCCATTAAGCCTAATTTATATTAAGAAATAGATTTCCTTCTCAGGATTATCATCCATAGCGTAAAGTGACAAGACAATCTTGCAAATCAGTACATGGTAAAAAGACAAACAACCTGAAGTACAGTCCATCGTTCCCATTGATCAGTGTGCGTGAGGCCACTTGACCCTAATAGATGATCTTCTTGAAAAGAAGATCCATGTCTATATGTTTGGACTTTCCCATGCACAGCACCTGCCACTTTGGATGTGCAAGTGTCTTCTATTGACCTAATTTATGTTCCTTCATCATATGGCCGTGTAACTCAACCAAAATAACAGATGTTCAACTGAAAGACACATTGCATGACCTTGTCACGCAACGAGATTAATTAATTAATTAGTACTTACAATCAAGGAGATAGTATCAGCAGGGTAGCCAGTGTTTGAAAACCACTGCTCAGTCTGATATTGAAAGATGACAGTTCATTTAATTAATTAACAGCCAATCATTGTTTTCTAACTATCCACTCGACTCCACTGTCCCCTTCAGTTTAGAACACTCATAAGACTGTGTGTGTGTGTGTGTGTGTGTGTGTGTGTGTGTGTGTGTGTGTGTGTGTGTGTGTGTGTGTGTGTGTGTGTGTGTGTGTGTGTGTGTGTGTGTGTGCGTGTGCGCGCGTGTGCGTGCGTGCGGTTGGGGAGGCGTCCTTAGGCTACTAACTATAGTGATGTATGACCTGTGCAAATAACATTGAGTTTCTGATTGCAATACCTTGAGAACCACAATTAAATAGTGCAATCTGTTTTCCAGTCTTTTGATTGCATTATAATGTTTAAATAATGCCATTCGTTGCAAATAAAATGTTAGAATCAACAAAACAGCAAAGCAGTAAAAGGCCATGAGTCAAATGCATTCTCTTTCAAGAGGCCCTTTTCTCCATTTTCAGCATTATTTTCAGAGGAGATTATAATGAGATATTTAATACAGCCTTTTAACACAAATGAAAATCGATTCTTCGTATCAACACATCAAGATGATAATCCCAAAAGGATGTATCATAGTGTTGTATAGTAATGATTTTCCCCACCCTTGCTGCATATTACTGTCCCTCTGGAGCAAGATAAACAAATTACTGGCGGAGGGGATAGGGGTTAAAAGTGCTGGGTCTGCACTTATATACTATCTGTGCCATTCATCACCCAGGCTAATAAATCACCACGGGGTGTATGAGACCGCTAGCTCCACACAGGAAGATTAATTAGCATGGTGCAGTTTACCTAACATTTCATCTAGACCCATTAGAAGTGCTTATGGTTTGAAAGAAAACATCCAAAATCCATATGTCTGCAACTCTGCATCGTATATATGTGGGGTTAAAAGGGAAAAAGCATCCTAATGTCAATAAAGCCTCACACAGCCATGGTGTGTCACAATTTCCACACGTTCAGATTTATCCGTGTTTTCTCACGCAGAAGAAATTAGTTAGTGAGTAATGTGAGCAATACACTGAGTCGTAATTCTGTATATCACTCTACATCTCAATATCACTCTACGTCTCAAACGATTTAGTGTCAGAAGTGTGACAAAATTCCACAGCCTTGGCTGGAGAATACGGGGCTCTTCTGTGTTGTTGGCCCGAGGATACGAAAAATTGCCTGTGAGACTTGAGTCTTATAGGAGCAGGGTCTGGGTGCGATGAGCGGGGTATCGCTGGGGTCACGTTAGAATAACACACTGCAGCCATCACCCCGTGACAGCGAGGGGACTCTTCTAGAGCTACCAGGGCCCAGATTAGAAAGTGAGCCAGATACAGCAACATCACTCCTGCAGTCAGGCAGCGAGGTCCTGTGAGAAAATATTTATCACCGCCAAGTCGCCAACCTTGATCCCCTGCAACTTAACTCTCATCCGAGCGGATTGAACCTCAATGAGGCATCACTGCACAAACAGTCTCCTCTCCACCAGCCTCCCATAGAGAGAAATTTATCAGGTGACATTCAGACACAAACCCCCGTTGTTTCAGTGTGCGGCTGGGTAAGCATGGACGCAAAGCCTGAACGACATCAAACACACAGGGACGGCAAATTGTCCATAAAGGCAAGTTGTTTGATGTCTTCCTTCTGTACCGTATAGTACTGCTATTGCCACGTTATCACCATGGCTCCTATATGGACTGCGGCGCTCCACACAAAGGGAGCTGCGCGCGTTGTTTGCTCAGCGAAAGTAGAGCTGGATATGTATGTGTGTACACAGCCAGCAGTTATGAGGTCAATCTCAGTTCAGCTAAGTAAATGGAATCTAAACAAAAGGTCATATTTCTCTCTGATGGACGATCAGAGTGTCTGTATGTGATGTTTGACGACCGTCGTTAGTATACTAAAGAGGCCTCGCGCACATAGAGCTTTGCCAGAGATAAACACGAGCTAGTTTCTCTTCTCTGTGCACTCGGAAATCCACGCACGCACTCCCCGAGCCTCTCTACCCACAAACAAAAACCTCCCCATCCATTACCCACACGCACATACTCCCACAGACAAGGATACAAAGCGCACCAGATTCCCAAGGAACGCACTATGTGAATCGGAAGAGAAGGTAGGAAGCCGCTCGTGCACGGACCAAATAGGAAAAGGACAAAATAGGAAAAAACAACGGGCCCTCCTAAAATACCTCCTGGTCCTTCCCTACAAATAAACAATAATATGGCTGGTGGACCGTTGGAGGTCACATGTGTCCCCCGCACAGGAAGTGGAGGAAGAATAGCTGATAAGGGGATCATTAAGTGTCTGAATAATTAAGCCAGAATCACAGGCCCTTATCAACGCCCCATCACGCCATCCAATAGCATGGCATGCCAAGGTGAAATTACCCAGATCCTAATCACTCTGATGGTGTTTGGTGATTGGAGGACTTCCCCTATACCGTGACATCAGGTCAAAGCACTTTCCAGTTTTGAAAGCTCACAGCGCTTATTACTGTAGTAACCCGCCCACCCCACTACCCCACACACATACACACATGCCCGCACGGACACGCGCACACACACACACACACGCACATGCACCACATGCACACACACACACACACAACGCACATGCACCACATGCACACACACACACACACACACACACACACACACACACACACACACACACACACACACACACACACACACACACACACTCACAACCCCACACACGCAAATAGCCTACATTTATGATCGTAAATCATGACACATTTAATTAAGAAATGAAAATAGCACTTGTATGACAACCTTGTCTTGTTTGGTTTTGGGAATGTCATGAACCTGCACATACATGCCTATGCCTTTGTCTGTGTTGTCAAACAACCAGCCACTAAAATCCTGACTGTTCATTTAACTCTGTCAGTCTACAAATGGACCCGAAGGGACTCCCAGAGTTAAAGGAACACTCAGATTCTACAGTGTATATGTACAGAGGGGCCTCCACTGTGCTGCACATGAGATCAATGCACTTCAAACCCTCTCACACAAACAGGATGTTTTATGTTTGAACCAGGGGTGTAAATCTCTTTACCTCACAACAATTCGATCCCATTTGATTATTTGTTATTATTTTATTACAATGGATTGAACCTTTTCACATCAGCCATTTTGGCAATTTGTTAATTGTGGGTGTGTTTCTGCATGTGCCAACGTGAACGTTAACTGTTAGGAGAGCTGTCCATGCTGGCACACAGTCAGAAACACCAAATCAAACACACCCGCAATTAATGTTATTGCTGTACCTTCAGCTGTGTTTACCCATCAAAATTGCTGCTGTGAAAGGCTCTATTACACCATTTCAATAGATCTTTTTTAAATACACTGAATACACAAATGTGATTGGAGGAATTGATTCACTGAGTATTAGTGGAATATAGACAAAAAAACACTGTTTTGATAAGTGCCTTATAATAACTAGAGGAACACCTACATCGCACCGCCGATCCGACCGATATGCTTGATTATTTAATGTGATTATTTTCATTCAATTACACACCCATTTTATTTTTGCCGTATTCCTAAGCCAATAATTTGATGACCGGGTCATCGGTCAATAGGAGACTCGGAAGACTCCGCCAGTCATGAAATTATTGATAGAAAATAAGTCATTTTTTGGTCGAACTACTCCTTTAAGCCAATTTTGATAGGCTATAGGATGTTATCAAGTGCCACATTTTTATTCACTTTTATTTTGGCCAAAAGATTATTGATTGCAATCGATTCTAACATTCCACATCGATGCGGTTGAACCGCCACATTAAGATCAATGCATCGCGATTCGCGATGCTTCGACGCATCTTTAATCCCCCAGTGTGAAGTATAGGCAAGCCTGAGGGGCCATTGTCTCAAGATAATGACTTAGTGTGAATTTAACTGCCCTCCTCGCACCAACGCTCTCCTCCTCCTCCTCTTCCACCTCACCTAAATCATTTCTCTTTCCCTTTCCTGTCGTGGGGTTTTTTATCTTTCGTTCAGTGATGATATACCTTGAATCTTGTGAGGAAGGATTTCCTCTTGGCTACCTACAAAACTTCCGCACGTGCCATCAGCTTTGTCCTTGCAATTGCTCAAAGATCTACAAAAATAGCGCGTTTGGCTCTCATACACCGTGTCCTTCAAATGCTCATCTGCTATTACAACGCTGTCAGAAATAAGCACACATCAAAAAGACACCTGTAACAGGAAGATGGCGACAGACAGATGCTATTAAACTCAGATGCATCTCCTCATACGAAGTAGGATGTGACATCATTCAACAAGAATGACAGATGTGGCGCTGACCATCCGGTCCCTGCTGCCTCTGTGTGCAGAAGGTGGAGCTTGTGTCTGTTAGGGGGATCAATAGGTTGTATTGAAGGGACGGTTGTCCCTGCTGGCCGGGGTAATAATGGTCCCTCCCTGGCTGGTATAGGGGACGTGTGCGCTGTTGTCCCTGTGGATAGATCACTCTTTGAAACACTTGGCACTCTGGCACACAGGCAGCTGTCTCACACACACACACACACACACACACACACACACACACACACACACACACACGCACACTTCAGATCATCTAAAACCTGCTTTACACACTCCAACTTAAGTGAAATCCTTGAAAAAGTCAACAGCTTGTCATTGAACCTTGTGTTACCCTACAGTAATATTCTGTGTCATGGCTCATGGGACCATGATCCATGTCGAATTTCGCAAATCTGGTGTCGCCTAAATACTTTGCAGCGTTTAGGTGGTGTCAGTCACTTGAGGGTGTTGTTAGTTGGTTTGTATGGGCAGGAGGGTGCTGACGCGAGTGTGTTATGCAAACACAACAGAAGGGTGGTTGGAAAGTTCCACAACAGCCCAGGGCTCTCTTAATAACAGATAAGACAACCTGAATTCATCCTAATGCCAGCTGCTGAAGGGCTCAGTTTTTGAATGGCTCAAAAAGAGATTTACGTCTATAGACATCGATTGATTTTAGAGTGAATCCGTTTTGGCAATAGAAACACATTTTATATATATATATAAATATATGTTATATATGGTACACACACACACACACACACACACACACACACACACACACACACACACACACACACACACACACACACACACACACACACACACACACACTGTATTATTGTTTTTATGTAACAAGCACCCCTAATAAACTGTGTGTATTTCCAATCTATGGATATATTTGGTCAGGCTGGGAGAGCATATTATAATGCTATGAAAGAAGACAAACAACCCTAGTGTTTCTAATGATGGCAGCAGGTGATGGCTCCTCTAGAGTGATATGGTTAGATGCCTCACATCCATTGGCAGGAAGACATCAAAAGAGCCATTGATTGGTTGGACAGATTGGGGCATAGGGATCAGATGCCCTGTAAAGAAGTGTTAAACTGCTGTGCATTAAACAGGACAGATTTCTGGACTAAAAGGAGCCATCTGTTAGCACTGTAGCTAATTTCCTATTGCCCTTGCCCAGAATGTTGATACTACTGGAATACCAATCCAATCCAAATGTATTTATAAAGCACATTCAAGAACAACAGTTGACCAATGTACTGTAGCTACAATCAAAAATGTCAAAAACAGTCAAAACACGAAGGCCAGTTTAACCATTTAAATCCTATACGCTTCATTATGTACGTCAAATAGTGAAAATTGCCGATCTACAAGTTCACACATTGTGAGTTTGTGGATCTGCTATTTTTGCAGAGTGTTTGCCTTTTATGACATGCCCAGAATAGGGATGGTAGGATTCATGGGGTTAAAAGACGAAAATGATAAAAGCAATAAGACTGTAAGATGGATAAAAAAAAAAAACAGGTAGCGGCGCCCACTGGCCTAGCGGTCCAGGCGCATGTCACATCTCTGATGGCGTGTCACGGGTTCGATTCCCGATCCCAACTATCTTGGCTCTATGTCATTCCCAGTCACTCTCTCCCTATTTCCTGACTATCTCCACTGTGTCCTATCAATAAAGGCGGAAAAGCTTTTTTTTTTTTTAACAGTCTAACATGCAAGACGCAAATCGTTCCAGAGTTTGGGCCCTACAACTGCAAAGGCGCAAATAATCATACCTGTGCTTCAGCCTTGTGCTTTGGGACAACCAGAAGCAACTGGTCAATGGACGTGTGTGACCTTGATGGCACATGTGGTTGTAAAAGGTCAGAGAGATAGATTAGATTAGAGAAAGGAATAATGTTAAGAAACAAACCAATATACTGTAATAATACGCCTCCTCTGACACAGCAGGTTAACCGCATTAATCCCGGCGTCCCTATTTTAGGCAAACTTTCAAAATCTTTCAAAATGTTAAATAAAATTTTGTTCATAATTTTCCAAATGAGCGAAAACTTGTCCTCTAGGTTGTTGTTTCACATGGTCACCCTTTGGCAATGTATCTGTGACGGTTGACATTTTAATCAAGTCACTTGGATCACTGTTTTTGACACTTTCTGCCAAATAGACATTTACAGTAAAGACATGCTGCTGGTGGCTATATAATAGCACTCTTTGATCCCTAAACTTCAGATGACGGGTATATTAATCCTCCCTGTTTTGGAAATACGTCAGTGTCAACAAAAGTCTATTGCTGCCACGAGTTCTATATATCGTTGCTGCATTTCCACCAGCGTATGCTGTGCGTCACTCAGTTCTTTCATTTACAAGAAAAGCACTCCACAATTAAAGGCAGCTTGAAATAATGTATCCCTAATTGGATTACAGCATAAATGATTTGAGTGATGAAATTTCAAACATCACTTTAAAAGCTGTAACCCATTAAACCATTTTGACAGGGTTTGACAGTTCCCTGAATACCACAATGGTCTGCCAAGCAACAAAACAATTACATCAGACAATTTGTCTTATTAAATAGCAAATGCCGTAGTTATGTCCAAATACGTACTTTCACGCCTCTTCACTTCCCAAACTAAATGTTATTTTTGGGATTTTGGATGCAGGCTAAACAGCCGTAGAACAATCACAAGTCAGCTTTACCAAGCACAGCCACAAGGAAGAATGATGTCCAATATGGGGCTACAGATGGAATTATAGAGGACTGATGTCTGGTTTCCAAGGCTGTGTTTACTCTAGAGAGCAACAGAAGAAAAGAGACTGTTGGATTATTGTTTCCATTGGCCAAGAGTAAATAACCCTACGGGTCCAAAACGTCATATTATTTCAGGCCAGCTAGGTTTTCCCTCTTAAAATTTACTGAGAGTAAATAAGGGCATGAAAGATTGATAAAATAGCTGCACTGTGGTGTAAATATTGAAAAAAAGTTTGATGAATCCATGATCAAGAAAGCACTTCTCCATATCTCATCCGAGGCATTTTTTCCTCTTACGCCCCGCGGGGCTAGATGTTCCGATCCAAGCATCGCTGGTTTCTTTATACAGCACGGTCAGAAGCTTTACAAGGCGTTGAAACTGGAGCTACAGTAGGGAAACCTTAACCATAGTCCATCAATTATTCATGTCTATGGATGTTTTGACGTGTATGAGGGGTCTTAGGTAAGGCTAAAGCACCATTAGCCTACTACTGTATACAGCTCTCTGTACAAAAGGAGATTGATGGCCTTCTAGAGTCTATGACACCCATGTTGACCACAGAGGGAACCTCACCCCTAGATAAGTGACTGCAGCCACTTACTGTACAGTACCTGAGGGGGTATGGTATGATTTGCTCCTATACTGTACGCTGGGACGGATCGTAAATATATGGTTAAGTCGCGATGCAATTACAACCACATAAACCCTATATACTTTGTTTACCAGAGACCCCCAGGGCTCTATAATGGCTCCACTGCGTCTTCCTACTACATCAAATCTCCTCACCGAAAATAGCCGATCTACAAGCTCACAACGCGTCACTATGCACGGCGTTGCGAGCTTGGACATCTGCTAATTCCGCTGATGAACCTTCGCCCCCCAGAATAGGGATGCTAGGGTTCAAGTGCTTAAAGGACTGCTTCGATACATGTGTGATACGGTGAACTGTGGGAACACCAAGGGCTTCAATGCACTGAGGTGTTCTGTCCGGCCTCCTTAGTCACACAAGTTCCTTGGCTAGAAGAATAGCCTCAATAGTCCATTGTCTTTGCCCCTACAGTGTGGAACCTCAAACCAATATGTCAAGGGTGGGGGTAGGTATGGGCTGGGCGGTTGGAGATGAAGTCATCACTGCAGGAGAGCTGTTCGGCCAGACACCTTCATGTGGTCAGGGAACGCTTTCTAAATCCTGTTCCCTGACTCTCAACACTGTAAATCGTTCCTCGACAAGTTGGCCTGCTGCAGAAACGATAAAGGCAACAATGCTTTAGCCCAGCGTGAGTTCATGTGCGATAAGAAGGGGGGAAAAGTACGGTATATAGCGTTCCAATTTATTTGCTTAACAACCTAAATACACTGTTTGGGGTTCATTTTGGTTTCCCTATTTCAACAATAACTTTAACTTGAAAGGAGAAGAAAGTCATTCAGCTGGTTCTAGTGGCCACAAGTTCAACAAACATGGTCACATCATACATACAGGATACAATATAGACGTTAATTTACACATTATGAGCTCTAATGTAGTATAAAGTGACTGGACAGCTGGGTTCCCTGCTTCCATGTTACTGCCCTTTCCTGGACATAATAAATACTAGCTCAAATGCACTCAATGCATGAGTTTTTGTGTGTGTGTGTGTGTGTGTGTGTGTGTGTGTGTGTGTGTGTGTGTGTGTGTGTGTGTGTGTGTGTGTGTGTGTGTGTGTGTGTGTGTGTGTGTGCGTGCGTGCGTGCGTGCGTGCGTGCGTGCGTGCGTGTATGTGTGTGTTCGTGCGTGCATGCGGCTGTGCACTGCTGTGTGCATATGTGTATTGGAGTGTTTACTGTACTGCATGTTTCAATGTTTGTGTGTGTGTGTGTGTGTGTGTGTGTGTGTGTGTGTGTGTGTGTGTGTGTGTGTGTGTGTGTGTGTGTGTGTGTGTGTGTGTGTGTGTTGGAGTGTATTTACTATACTGTAGGCCTATGTTTCAATGTTTGCAATGCAATAAGTTAAGACAAGGTCTGACCTGACTTGTTCAAAAGCGAAGATCTGTGAAAGTATACAATAATTAAATAATTATTGTGACTTTTATGAGGTGTAAAACATATGCTTATAGCAAAATAAAAGCCTAGCAAGGCGTTTGCATTGGATGACCACTGACACATATTGAGGAGGTGGATGAGAAGGTCGTCAGACTTTCTATAAAGCCCTAGGTCTCCCTCTAAACTAAAGATTTATGGCTGGCCCCAAAACAGTGTTTGCAGTGAGAGAGCATTATCATACAGCTGTGTTGTTATGTGTTCTATCTAAAGTAAATATAAGGGACAAGGAGAAGGGGGGGAGAGCGTGAGATCAGGCGAGACATTAAGCTCCGTCGTACGATGGGAGACGCGCCGCTCGCGCGTCAAAGAACAGAACTGACCTACAAGCTCACAACGCGTGCATCGTGACGCGTTTACTGAGGATGAGGTTAGAAATAAGTTTAAGGTTAAGCGTAGTTTTACTGAGGTTACGTTTAGGAATACGGTTAGATTGTTTAAGGATTGTTTACTGAGGTTACGTTTAGGAATACCAGATGAGATGGCGACCGTTCCGAGGTTGCCGGATTCGCCTGGCCCGGGGTGACTGTGTTTTGGGGCGAGCGTTTTACACACTCTGGACCAGGGCTAGGTCAGACGCGCTCCAAACACAAGGGCGCATCTAGCGCTCCAAAGACACACAGACCAGATGGAAGTAGAGGCTAAGTAAGCACAGTGTCAGCCTACAGAGCTGGCCTGTGGAGGACATACGAATATTTCTTAAATAAATACAAATAAATAAACAGACAAATTGACGAGAGTGTTTTAATTTAAGATCAGTCGAGGGCTCGAGGCTAAAAAAGACACGCCAGGAGGAGGACGGTGGTGGAGAGAGAGTTGCGTCTCTCTCGGAGCTGCAGAGTGGGCGGGGTTTAATGATTGACAGTGTCTCTAATGACACCAGACTCAAGTAGCCTATATAAAGTGGGAGCGACGTCAAACATCCTTCATTGAGGAGAATCAGTAGGATGGTGATGATGCTCCACATTAACTGAAGCATACACACACACACACACACATACGCACGCACGCACACGTGCAAAACGCTCTCTGCACAAGATCCTGGGTGTGTGTGTTTTTTTCATTTCTTCTGCATGATTGAAGAAGAAGCTCAAGGCTTGCATCTCCACACCAAACAAAAACACTCAACCGGCACGATGGATGGACAACTTAAAAAAGACAGACGAATGAGTCATCTGTGGATATTATTAAATAAAAATATACTACTTATATTTGTGTAAAACCTCATCATATCGTTTGGATAACAAGGTTGTTGTTTTTTTGGTTTTCTTAAACTTTCGTTTTTGGATTGTTGTTTTTTTGGAGCTGCTGGATCTTGTCCTTTAATACACACAGGGTTACGAAGAAGGATTATATTTATTATTTTTTGCTTTTTTCAACGTTTCACCATCATCGCCACTGTGGAATAGGAGCGTTTGTTTGTGGTGGACTGGACGGACAACTTGTTTTTCCAAGGATACGCACACAAGCTCTAAAGAATGGCCTTTTGGTTCACCTATATCCTCGCAATTATTATAACATTATCTACTCAGGTAGCTATGACAATTTTTATTTATTTTTACTTTTTTTGCAATAACGGATACAAAATAAATAACCCATTGGCTATGCAAAAATAGCAGATCTACACGCTCACAGTGCCTCACTTCGTGCTGCACTGCCAGCTTGTAGATCTGCTATTTTTCTTTTTTCTTTAAAATCTTGAAAGTGTGAGAACTAGTGCTTAATGTGTCTTAATGGGATACCAAAAAAAAAACAATAATATTAATAAAATAAATAAAATAGTAACACAAAATAAAATTGAATTAAATGTTGTTCTTTGCAGGTTCAGGGATCAGGTGTGTTCGAATTAGACCTTCATCATTTCCACAATAGCAGAGGTTTGCTGGCCAATGGACTGGCATGCAGCAGCAGCTCTGCATCAGGCTGCAGGACCTTCTTCCAGGTGTGCCTGAAGAACTTCCAGACGGTGGTGTCTCCTGGCCACTGCATCTTCGGCAGGGCCATCACACCTGTCCTGGGTACCACAGACTCCTTCAGCATCACTGAAGGCGGCAGGCTGCGTCTGCCGCTCAACTTCACCTGGCCGGTAAGAGGGAGCACCTGAACGCCTCCCTAGTCCCTAGGTGTTGTTGCTTGCCTAAAGCAGTGGTTCCCAAAAAAGAGAAATTAGAAGCGTTTGCCCGGTACTCAAACTAGTGAAAATACAGACCTACAATTAAGCTCACAACATGACGCTTCAAGCCGCCTTGTGAGCTTGTAGATCGGCTATTTTCACTATTTCTTAAACATAATTTATGGAATTTCTTTTTTGATTAATTGTTTTATTCATGAAATTCAGCCAGGCTAATTAATTAAACCAAAAATGCTTCTTAACTTTATACTAGTTTAGGCTATTTTATATGTTTGTTGACTTGGAGTAATTATTTTTTGTATTAAATGTTCCTCCATAGGGCGCGTTTTCATTAGTTATTGAAGCCTGGAATTCTGCGTTGGATCTACCTGGAGGTGAGGACTATATATGTTATTACCACTAGAGGGAGACATGCACTTTAGCTTGGGACATAGTTATTATTAATAATACAATATAATAATCCTTATATATGTATTAATATAGCCTGGTATTTAGTAGACTTATTTTTATTTGTATTTCTTATCATTTCATTTGCATTTGGGGTTATAGCATTGTTTGGGATTTGTTGCGTGTAAAGCTTTTCTTTTCAATCACATCTCCAACACAATGTCACTTCCCTTGGTTTATTTTCGGTGTGGGAAAGTGTACAGAGTTGTGAGAATATGAGGCTCTTGCCAAAAGCATATGACTGGCCTCTTCCTGTATTTTACACCTCTTTGTTCGTCCATTTACACTGCAAATAATGGTTCAGACGTTTTGTTGTCATAAAGGAAGAGGATATTTCAATATATTGTATGGCTATTGTTAATTGATTCTCTGAATGAATAGCTTGTTGGACTGTCAAAACGCATGAGAATTAGGCCTGTGGAGCTTTGGTTTATCCACCTGGTACTTAATTGCAGTTGTGGAAGCACTCATTTTCTACTTAAGTAAAAGTATCAATACTGCAATGTAGAAATACTCTAGTTAAACTTGAGTAAAAGTACTGGTATCAAAATGTACTTAAAGTAAGTACCAAAAGTAGAAAGTACTCATTATGCAGAATGTCCCGTTTCGCATGTTTTCAAATGCATAAAAATCTTTTGAAAATAGCAGATCTACAAGCTCACAATGCATAGCAACCCATGTGAGCTATTTGCCTCTGAGATGTAATGGAGTAGAAGTCAAAGTATTGAAAATTGGAAATAAGTAGCCCTACAGTGCTTGAGTAAATGTACTTAGTTACTTTACACCACTGTGCTTAATGATGTGTTATATATTCCATTTTCGCAGATACCTCCTCCTCCAACCCTGACTCGTTGATCAGTTCTTTTTCCATCCAGAGAAAGTTGGGCATCGGACCCTCGTGGTCCCAGGATGAGCAGAGCGGCACTTGGACGGAGCTCAGGTACTCATACCGCTTCATCTGCAGTGAACATTACTACGGGGACACTTGTTCCAAAATATGCGCTCCAAGGGACGACCGTTTTGGCCACTACACCTGCCAGCCTGACGGGCAGGTAGCCTGTCTTCCGGGATGGAAGGGACAATACTGCCAAGAACGTAAGCAACCTGAGGAAAAAGATGCCATATGGTCGCTTTTTTTTCTTTGTTTCTGATAAAAAGGTCACAAGTTAAACTGAGGTTTTTTTTCCCCCCTCCCTGAAATATGGTCTTGGTTATTTTGTTGAAATGCACAAAGCTACACAGCTACAGTATAGCCTATGTCAGTGGTTCTCAAACTTTCTAATTTCAAGGACCCCCATAACTCCGAGAGGGTACAAATGGAACCAAATGGACCCGTGAGGGTCCATTTGGTTCCATTTGTACACTCTCAGAGTTACAGACCTGTAAGGGTCCATTTGGAACCCCTTCAAGGAACCCTGAGGGTCCCTGCACCCCACTTTTAGAACCACTGGCCTATGTAATAACCTTCTGATTAGTGTATAGGCTATAATTATTTTAAACGACGCATAAAGCGGGCCTATTAATAGCACACTTGAATTTGGACATATAGCCTGAACACCCTTTGAATTATATCTGATGCATTTTAGAGACGACTGTCCCCCTCTCTCTCCTCTGCATTGAGCCTGTGTGCGCTAAGGCGCGTGCATGCGGGTCAACCTAATCCGGGGCGTCGGGTCTGAGAGCAGCACGGCACGCGTCGGGTTAATCGCGGCATTATCGTCCGCCACGCGCCGCTAAATTGCGGGCTCTATTGTTGCAGTGGGAGGGCAGCAGCTGCACACAGGGTCCGAACTGCCCGCCCAGAACAATGGGGCAGCTGTCCACTTTGGAGAGCAAGCATCTGCTGCAGACTAACCAGCCGTTTAACTCTGGCCTTGTAACCATGCAAAATCAATGTCACATACAGGGCAAAAACAGGCGCAGCAAATTAGAGCTTCTATTGAAATGGGCCAGGTAACAGGTTTTTTATTTTGTGAGGCAGGGCGTTGACAAATGCCAAATTAGGAGCTTATTATAACAAATTGGCAGCTTATATGAGACTTGCAGGGCAGCTTTACTGACAAATCTTTGAATTGTCCTTCTGTTTTGCAGCCATTTGCCTTGAGGGGTGCAGTGAAAGGAATGGAAATTGCACATTACCAGGAGAGTGCAAGTGAGTTTGCAAGTTGATATTATTATTATTATTACCCTTATTATTATTACTACATATACATCTCTCTCATTCACTCACTCACTCACTCACTCACTCACTCACTCACTCACTCACTCACTCACTCACTCACTCACTCACTCTCTTGTCTCTGTCTGACTTGTATGTCTTGCTCTTGCTGCAGTGGGTAGAAGGTCAGCGGTAGGCCTAATGTTTGTGTGTATGTGAACACACAGTGATGGTACATTGTTTGTGTGTGACACACAGATGCAGAGAGGGCTGGCAGGGTCCCTTTTGTGACGTGTGTAAACGCCACCCGTCCTGTAAACACGGCACCTGTGCGGAGCCGTGGCAGTGCACCTGCAACGAGGGCTGGGGAGGCCTGTTCTGTGACCAAGGTCAGTCTACATTACAACTCTTTGATTCTTTGACACATGAAAAGAGCTAAAAACAATGAAACCTGAATTATGATTATGGTGCAGTATATCACTACAGTATGGTGATAAATACTTGATATCGCTGTTGTCGGGCAGACAATCTCCATATTCTAACTTTTTGTGTTTTTCCGTAAATTATGTCCTACTTGATTATACTACAGTGTCACACAAAAGCATCAAATGTAGCAGATCCACAAGCTTTCTTCACGCCGTGTCTTGAGCTTGTAGATCTGCTACTTTTGCTATTTTTGAATTTGAATCCTGAAATGTAACAGTTTTGGACATAATGAAGTTTCCACCCGACAGTGACGATATAATATGACAACCACAATGTACAGACTAGGTGATAGTCTGTACAATCATAATGTACAGACTATCTAATTCCTAATTCTTAATCCCGCCCCCATTAATTGTGTCCAGATTTGAATTACTGCACGCATCACAAGCCCTGCTTCAACGGGGCCACATGCATGAACACGGGCCAGGGGAGCTACACGTGCACCTGCCTGCCGGGCTTCACCGGGGTCAACTGCGACTCGGAGGTCAGGGAGTGTGACAGCCAGCCCTGTCGTAACGGAGGCCAGTGCCTGGTGAGTCCGGAAGTCTCTCTCTCTCCTTTCCCACAACACAAGCCTTCCTGTTTTTGTTTTCGCCTCAGTCTATCTGCTAGCCCAGGAGGATGCTACCGATTGCCGAGTCGCTGGCTGACCCAGTTCACAGACCCTTTACTGTAAATAGAATTCACGCTGTGAATAGGAGAATAGAGAATTAATTGCACCACTGCAACTCTGACAGAGGGGGAGCTCTCTACCGTACCTATGCTACAGTACAGCAGCAACGTTGCCTGCTTGGGAGCCCGCTGATCGTCTTAATATCTCTTTGCCTGCAGAACTCAGAGGACGGCTATAGGTGTGAATGCCCAAATGGGTTCGAAGGGAGACATTGCGAGGACAGGATGCTGACCTGCTCGGCGGATACACCCTGCTTCCACAACGGCATATGCAGAGAGCGAGACAACGGGCGTAGCTACATGTGCGAGTGCATGCCGGGCTTCACTGGACTCAACTGTGAGAAGAAAGTGGATAAATGCACCTCGCTGCAATGCACCAATGGTAAATCTATTATTCTCTGTGTATCATAAATATGCACAACACACAATGTGTGATAATATCAACGGTGAGCTATAATAATCGTTTGTATATTGTGCAGGTGGACACTGCGTGGTGCTCAGTAACCTCAGATTCTGCAGCTGTCGCTCGGGCTTCCGAGGGCTGCGCTGTGAGATCAACATCAACGAGTGTGCCATGAACCCCTGTGCCAACGGGGCCACCTGCTTGGATCGCATCAACGACTACACCTGCACCTGCCTGCCGGGGTTCACCGGCCGCAACTGTGACAAACCCACAGACCGCTGCGCCGCCCAGCCTTGCCTGCACGGGGGGACCTGCGTCATCGGAGCTAAAGGCCAGCCGACCTGCCTCTGCCCGGCGCACTACAGCGGAGCCCAGTGCCAGTCCTACGACGTGCCTCTGGACGTCACCCCCAGCCCGAACAAGAGCTGGGTGCCAGGGGAGAGGCTTAGCTGGGTGGCCGTGAGCATGGGTGTCGGCCTGGTGGTGGTTCTGGTGCTGCTCTGCATGCTGGCCATGGTCCTCCGTCACGTCAGGAAGCAGAGGAGCAGGGAGCGGGCCACGGACACCATGAACAACATCTCCAAGGCGGACTTCCAGAAGGAGAACCTCATCTCCACGCTGGAACTGAAGAACACTAATAAAAAGATAGATCTTGAAGTGGACTGTCCCAGGGAAAAGTCCAACCACAAACACGTCAACCATTGCCACCTGGACTACAAAACCTCCAATGGGTACAAGGATGAACTGTCCCTCGTGGACAAAGACGAAAACTGTGAAAAGACAATAGAAGGCAAAATGCCACTGAATAGAATGTACAGGTGAGCGCAGTACACGTGAAAGGCTTGTTATGAAGAGTTTTAGAGACTTTGTGTGACATTTTAACTACATGAACCCCAGCAACCCTATTTTGGCGGTGAACCTTCGGTGAAAATAGCAGATCTACGAGCTCACAATGCATCCCAACACGTTGCATTGTGACCTTGTAGATCTGCTTTTTTTTGGGCGAATAGATTTGGTATAGAGGGGAAAACATAATACAGTATAGAGGGTTTAAGTGGTTACCAAGATCACAATATGAACAGTGTTTAGGTCAACAACAGATAACAGCAATGGTTTTGTGCGTATTACTAACGTCTATTTGTTTTTCACAGAGAAAGGCCGGAGTGCAGAATATCAACAATATGTTCTTCAAGAGACTCAATGTACCAGTCTGTGTTTGTTATAGCAGAAGAGAAAAATGAATGCATCATAGCAACTGAGGTAAAACATCTAATGGATTGTCTTTATTACCTATCTCTACAATTAATTATTCACTTATGGACCTTAATGTTTTTTCCCTCCTTTTTGTTTGAGAGGTGATGATGGTTCAGATCAATAATCAGCTTTCTCTCTTTCTTTTTTCTTTGTGTTTCAGGTATAATACATGGAAGATATTAGTCGTTCTGTACAGTGGATATCTTCTGGACTGTTTACAAGTGTAGAAAGCCTGGGATTTATTTAAATGCAACTTGCTGCTCTTGAAAACTTGATAACTGGATAGAGCCTGTGTGCTCTTGGAATGCAATAGAACTCAAGCTACCAATTCTTCTTAGAATGTAAAGACTGAAAAGACTGTGGGAAATAATAAGCGAGTGAGTCTGACTTTTGGACACGACTTTTTAATGTTTTTAGATTCAGGTTGTTATCTGGACTACCCAAGGTCGTTCGAGGGCAACAGGCCTAATTATTTATGCCAGCATGTTGATTAGTAGAAGAAGACTATCTGGATGTACTCCTCTCCACTCCACCTTCTTGTGATAATCAGCAATCAACCAATCAAATTACTGCCAGCAAGCCTGTGGAAGGAGCCAGCATTTTTCCATTTTCTGTGACTTGGCTATGCGCTATGCAAGCAAAAATGAGCATTGTGCTAAAAAAAAAAGAAAGAAAAAAAAAGAAGTGATTTAAACTACTGAAAACGGTTCATTTTTGAAGATTTTTTGAGGCATGTCAGTTTTGTAAATGTAATCTTTTTGATAAAGAATGTATGCAGCCCAGATCACCAAGCCTTATGTATGAGTTTCAGAGCAACATTATGCCCTGCCTCATCTTGATTCCTGTGCACAGTACAGCAAAGTGGACGTGAAATAGAAATCAATTTATTGCAATATGGTGCAACACTGGGGAAACTCAAGATAAGGCAACATGTTACCTTATGCAAGATCACCCATAATTAAAGACAAAGAACACATGAAGTGACTATCGTACCAAGGACGCCTTCTATTGAAAGTAGTGAACCAATAATGTTTGTGTAAGATTAGTATTTCATTAGTTATTTAATATTATGAAGCACTGATCTTTCTTTTTTTCTATGTTTTATAAGATTATTTTGTATATAATGTATATTTATATGTTACGATTAGAAGTATGAAGTGTACATCTGCGTTTAAGTTTATGCCCCAGAAAGTTGAATTTATTTTTTAAATGTCGTTGGTGTTGCTTTTTTTTTTTTTTTTTAAGAAGAAGAAAAAAACATTAATACATATCTGGTACACTGTTGTTTGTTGGTCTTATTGAATTGTTGAGTGTAAGTGGTCAAATAGAGATCCTAATTCAGCTAAATGTTTAAATCATTTAGAATCTTTATTTGAAGTGTGTCATCTGGTGTGCTAGAATAAACATAACGAGGATTCACAATTGATGTCACAATAGTGGAAGTGTTGCAGACTCATGGTGGCCCTTGAATTGCAAAACCTTGCTGTTTACTGAAATCTTTTCGTTTCTTCTTCAAAGATTTTCAAAATGTGCCGATTTGTAAGTTAAAAACTTATCACACCGTGATGTGTTGTGAACTTATACTTATTTTTGCTAAAATAGGGCTTAAGTGGTCATGGATAATATATCCATCATCGCATGACCCTTTTACTCAACACCTATTTTTTCCGTTTAAAAAAACGGAAAGAAATCAAAACGGTCCTCCAACGATTAATGTCAGGGCCCAATGAAACTGCAGACTACGCTTCCAGTTGTTTGTGATGTCAGTATCTTATCCTGGGTAGTTTTATTCTTGCTGGTGTGGAAGTGGCTTCAGTATGATGGCCTTGTAGCAGTTCTAACGAATCCATATCTATGGCCATGACAGGCATGTGTCAGTGGGATATCAAATCAATGTGCTCACAATCATTCAGTGGACAGTACTGTAATTGGCAGCAATGTAAAAAAAGAAAAAAAGGGAATTGCTCATACAAAAAGATATATATTAAAAAAAAGACCTGTATGTGAATATAAATCATTCTTTGTGGTTTTCTTTTTTTTACCCTAAACTGCTCTCTAAATTCTACTTTAAACAATTACATCATACTCTTTATAAGAAACAATACGATGCACATACTCCGTCTCCTATGGCTGGGGCGGCACGTGTCAGTGGGTAATGTTGTTAAACGGGTGGAGTAGGATGGAGATGCTATACGCCCTCCTCATTGGCACGTGAATCAATACCACAATATAGAAATACTGTTACAAGAAAAAGTATTGGCATGAAAATGTACTTACAGTACCAAAAGTAAAAGTACTCATTATGCAAAATGTCCCATTTTCACAAATAAATAAAAATCTTTTGAAAATGGAAGATATACAAGCTCACAACGTTGTGAGCTTGTAGATCGGCCATTTTCAAATAGCCAAAGTTTAAATAGGGCTGAAGCGGTTAATGAATGTTTTGTAATGATAATCAAAATCTACAAATCAACTAGTAACTAAAGTTTTCAAATAATTGTAGTGGAGTAAAAAGTACACTATTTGCCTGTGAGATGTAGTGGAGTAGAAGTAGAGGTAGCTTATAGAAAAGTCCACTTAAGTAAAAATACCCCAAAATTGAGTAGCCTAGTAAGTTACTTTACACCACTGCCAGTTTGCATTGAGAATCTTGGACATAGGCCGGAATTCATGTTTATAACGTTTCAGCCTGCTCTGGGGAACCCTGACTCATAAGAACTGGACTGCTCTGGATAAAGCATGTGAGTTGGATCAGACACTATTTACTGTGCCTGTCTGATAATAGACTGCTCATAGATTGTCTGGAGAGACGAGTGGTTGTTATTTTTTGACACCCGTAATTTTCATAGCAATCTGCACCAGACGAACAATCTGTGATTTCAACTGTAGGCTACAGACAAGTTTTCATACCAGGCTATTATCTAATAATGATATCTAATAATAATATACATATCCTTGCTGCCGGGCAGAAACCTCTTAACTCCATATTTTAACTTGTATTTTTCCCCTTCTTTTTTTGTAAATTAAGGCCATACTTCATCATACTACAGTGTCACACAAAATTAGCAAAAATAGCTGATCTACACGCTCAAAACGTGTTGCATCGCACTTGTAGATTGGCCATTTTTTGCTATTGTTGAATTTGAATCCTGAAAAGTAACAGTTTTGCACATAATGAGGTTTCTACCCGACAGCAACTATGTGTAATATCTTATAATACTCTCTGCATGACAAAATATACAATTAGAAATGATCGTTCACATTGTATCATCTTAAATGAACCACCCAGCAATTTGCTTGCAAACCTACATCTTATATTTATCGGTTATTTATAGATTGATTTGATTTACTTTTACGATACACTACTTTTACATACATTATGAAACACACACACACACACACACACACACACACACACACACACACACACACACACACACACACACACACACACACACACACACACACACACACACACACACACACACACACACACACACACACACAAAAGAACACAAGACATGGGCTCAGTTTCATCTCCAGCCTCATGGGTGATGATGGTGTACAATAAAGACAATCAGGAAAATCCCCTGCAACATGATAGCAGAGATACCAGGCTCAACATAGTGTAGTTCAGATAGAGTTCCCAAATGTGACACTAAATCCAACAGTAATCTTTGCCAGCCTTTGACAGTTGGTGCTCTTTCATTAATTCACTGCAATAACACATTTTCCCTTGCAGCATATTAAGTAAGAATGCAGTTTCTTATTGTTTTTGTTGTTATGTACAGTGGGCTATCTGCTTGGGAGGGCCAGGGCGATTTGCACCGGGTCCATTTCCAGTTCCAAAATGTTTCAGACACATTAGACAAGTATCTTTGCCGTTTACAGCATGACCAAAAAGAAAGTACTCATTATGCAGAATGTCCCATTTCACAAGTTTTCAAATGTATAAAATCTTTTGAAAATAGAAGATCTACAAGCTCACAATACGTTGCATTGCGACGTATTGTGAGCTTTTAGATCGGCTACTTTCAAATGGCCGAAATGTATATACTGTAACTGTAGGGCTGAAGTGGTGAATGTATGTTTGTAATAATAATCTAAATCTACAAAGTAAGTAACTAAAGTTGTCAAATAATTGTAGTGGAGTAAAAGTATACTATTTGCCTCTCAGGCCAAATTGTTCTTCAGTACAGTACTTGTACTTAGTTACTTTCCACCATTGACAAAAATAAACAAATGCATTGGACTACAACCCCATGCCATGTGAGAGAATGATGTACATACAGTACGTATGTACTGTACTGTATGTTCATTCATTTACCAGAGCATGCAAACAGGTCCCAGGAGAGTCCTTCCACTGAAAAGTTACTCTGTTACTATCAGCACAAAGGACCACCTCAACAAATACTCTGACTCAAGAGGAAGATACCATAGCAAATCAAGTTGCTACTTAAAATAGCCTTGGATATATAATATATGTCTTCCCTTTTTTCACTGATACTGCCAAAGCCTCTCTCATACAAATTAATGCAACCACCCCACCCACCCCTGCCACACATACACACACCCCTGTGCATACACACAAGTGCTCTCTCTCTCTATCTCTCTCTCTCTCTCTCGCGCTCTCTCTCTCACACAGGCACGCACGCACGCACGCACGCACGCACGCACGCACGCACGCACGCACGCACGCACGCACGCACGCACACACACACACACACACACTCTGTCCTTGAACCTTCTCAACACAATGCATTTGTATTGTTTTGAAACGCGTCCTGTTTGTGGACATGAACTAATTGTGAATGTTGACTTATTCACAATTCACTATCAACCATGTTTTCCTATAGCCTGCATTTGTCTCAAAGACTTCTTATAATCTTTGATAACAGTTTGATGATTTTGACTGAGCTCAACAAACTAGCGAGAAGAACTGTAGATATACACAAAGAGCATTTCTGTTAGCCTGGCATGGCCAGACTAATATGACTGCAGAGGGCTATTTCTTTCATTTTTGCACTGGTTTCCAGGCTACATTTCTGTCAAGTATGTTGGGTGTTTCAACAAATAGCAAAGCAATGTCTTTAATAAACACTTGGGGGCAGTAAGACTCATGTTAGGGACTTGAGATAATTTCTTATCTTCAATAAAGTAGCTCATAATATAAAAGACCTAAAGCCACCAATTGATTTGAATGAATATACGGCTATATCCTTAAAGAATGTGAATCATGTCAAGTCGATCATACACATGAGGTGTATGAATATTCTTTACTTAATTGACTTCTTGATCATTGGGAATATTGTAATGTTAATTAGATTATGGTAAGTATGCTGATAGGATAAAAAAAGGAATAGAGTCTGCTCACTGGTAATGCTGCTAATTATTGCGTTCGTCAACGTTTCGGCCTGTTCAGACCTTCATCAGGACATATACAAGGGAAAAGGGCATACACAAACATTTATATAGGGTACATCTACGCACTGATAGGCTCACCCCAATAGGATAAGTGAGGTCAATCCGTGTATGAGGTCACAGTCAACTCAACAGTAGGTATGCTGATAGGGCCATGTCATTATTAAAATTGGGTTTTTGTTTGCTTTTTTGTTTGTTTTTCAAACAGACAAATCAAGCTGTCATGGTGACAAGACCATAACACAAGTTTATCAGGTGTTACAGACACACCCAATTAGAATGTGGACACTTAATGAGCTTTTGAAAACCTACAGCTAAACTACACTGTCTCTATTTATAGGTAATCTGATTAGCCACACACTGCTTGTGCTTGACATGCTAGGATACCATAGGGGCGGCTTCTGCAAGCCTAAAAATAGAAGGCTGTGTTCTCTGCTGACTGTACAAAATAACTAACGATTGGGGGGACGTACAGTACCTGGTTTTTGACACTGAAGAACTGTGATGAGTTCATTCTAAAGCAGGGGTCTTCAACGTTTTTCAGGCCAAGGACCTCTTAGCTGAGAGAGAGATGAAGCAGGGACCCCCACTACGTTGTTTACAATTGTGTTGCAGATTAAACTTTTTCATAGATTTCATAGAGTAGATGGCTTCATTGACTATCATCAGTGTTTTGTTCATTTCAGACAATTTAACCACTTAAACCTTCAATACTTAGTTCTTGATTTGCTCCTCTTCCCTCCTACACCAAACCTCTTTGACAAAACGCTTGTAGATCTGCTATTTCCGGCTAATGTTCCCCTCAGAATAGGGTTGCTAGGGTTCAAATGGTTGATGTAAAAGAAAAACATCCTACCACACAAAGATTTGGCAGATCTGAGGACCCCCTAGGGTCCCAGACCTCCTGTTGAAGACCCCTGATCTAAAGTTAATGTTTGAAAATATCAAAATGTACAGTAGGCTAAAGAACCTTGAACACATCAGCCAGACTTTAAACGTAATGCATGACACAACAATGGATTAGCTATTTCTGTATCTGGCCCATTAGGAAGCGCTTTCACTTTGCTGTGACCTGACATCGTTTTAAGACAATTAAAGAGAAGAAAGAAAGAAAGAAAGCAACAGCAGCAACAGCAATGAAAATGTGGATTTTTGAATGCCATGTGTTTTTGTGTTATTTGATCTGACCCAACTTGTTATTGTACCAATCCCACCCCTCTATAGGTATGTGACAGGTCAGCTATTGGCTGGCAACGTCCTCACATCTTGGAGGGGTCGGGTGTTTTCTCTGAAAAGTTACTCCCAGATTGAACCTGATTGGTTCATAGGAACGTCTTAGCCAACCCCTTCTGTCATATAATTGGTCGGGAACGTCCTGTCCTGACGCATGCTGCTGATTGTGAACAACAAACACACGTGTGTGAACTGCAACAGATAAAACCAGCAGGAGAAGTTAACACAGGCCTGTCGATCAATATTTTGTATCGGAATCAGGGCGTTTTTAAAGCTATTTATATACATTACAAAGAGCTATGAGCTATGAGTCATTAGACGTTTATTTAAGTCCGGTCTGGTAAGTCATTGGAATGCATATAACGATAGAAATAACATCATTGGTGACATCGAAAGGACAGTGATCACTTCTTGGTATAAACTAAAGACTAAAGACTTTAACAATGAAACTGGAGGACATTACGCTAGAGAGGACCCTGTGGATATTTGGATATGGTTCCCTGGTCTGGAAGCCAGACTTCAAGTTCAGAAGGAGCATCATTGGCTGTATTAAAGGATATAAACGACGCTTTTGGCACGGGGATGACTTCCACCGAGGAGACAAAGAAAGGGTATTGAATCCTGTTATTTATACTCTCGTGGGAAAATATAATTTACAAGCTTCTCTGATTGTTACAGTGTTTCTGATGGCTGCAGTATTTTGCAAATGTAGTGTAAGAAAGGTTGTCTACTAGGACAGTGGTTCTCAAACTTATTTTAATTTCAAGGACCCTGAGAGTGTACAAATGGTTCCATTTGTACACTCTCAAGAGTTGCAGACGTGTGAGGGTCCCTTTGGAACCTCTTCAAGGAACTCAGATGGTCCCCCTGGACCCCACTTTGAGAACCACTGGTCTAGGAGGCCTATTACTGCCTACTAGAAACACTTTTAATAGATGTCAAGTCAGCATCATACAGGATGGAAGCTTTGTGGGAGATTGTTATTGGCTAAACCTGTGCTAATTGGTGATACATCAGTTCAGTTGTGTGCATTTTCTTTGTAACTATGAACGTTGCCAAAATGAACTGGAGTGCAGCAAACTGTTTTTTTGTATTACTTTTTGTTTACTACTATAGTCTACCCAACCTAGCTGGTATCCATTTTGGATCATGAGATTTAACTTTTTTTCAGATTTCAGATGTCAGATTTTCTGTCAGGCTAATTCATCAACATGATTTCAACTGTTTCATGGCAAGCTGCATGTCTGGTCCCATCATGTACAGTAGATGGACCTCACAGAGAACTGTGTGATACATGGAAACGGTTGTCATCTAGACTTCTGCAATGTGCTGACTAATGTTGGTCCACCTGACTCGACTGACACTGTCATGTTTATGCTTCTCTCCCCTACAGCCCGCCAGAGTTGTCACCCTAGTTGAAGATCATGACGTAAGTGTGTCCTTGTTTTGATGATAATATGTTGCTGTTTATTCCATGTACTCTATACAGTCCATGTTATATCTTATGATATACTGGTTTACATTACACTGGGACATATTGCAGTCTGGAATGATTTACATCCAACATACTATATAATGGTAGTGTCGGCAGCACAGAGTGCCGCGCTATGAGCTTGTAGATCTGCTGTTTTTGAAAAATCGTAAAAATTTGTGCAAATCTTTGAATATATATATATATTTCGAAAGCGAACATTTGTCAAATGTTTTGTTCCAGGGACCTCCAGAAGAAAAGATTTGAGTTACAAATGTTCGCTTTATTTTCCCTATAATCTTTGCTGACCTTTCGCCCCCCCCCCGCCCCCCCCTTGTAGCTCTGCTGTTTTTGCTGAATGTTTACCCCAGTATATAGGGACACTAGGGTTCATTTGTAGTTGATACGGCCACAGTCATCTTTCTATCCTTTCCAGTTTATGTCCAAAGTAAATCCCTCTCCTATCTTAAGTCTGTAACTTTTGTTTAGATCATAAGTGCTCTATAAATAAAGTGTATTATTAATATCGGAAAGTCTACTGGACAGAAGGGAATGGAATGTTCATTAATCACTTAAACCCCATACTTCATGGGTCCACCATGGGTCCCCTCTACATCAAATCTCTTCACTCAAAATAGCTGATCTACAAGCTCACAATCGTGTCACAATGGCAGAATGTTCACCTATTTTTACTGAATGTTCCCTTGTTATGACATTCATTCATTGGTTAAAGCAAACTTTCTCCGGTGATTGGACAAAACACATCAAAAGTTTTGTTCAGTGGTATTATCGTTTAATTTGTTTCTGTATTGAGAAAAGTCGAGCCCGGGCTACAGCTACTGTACATGGAAAATAACCACTTTATTTGTAAAAGCTTGACAACGTTTCAACCCTCTAGGCTCTTCTTCAGTTCAATATTGACGTTGCCCTTTATTTGCAAATAAAGGCATTCTTTACCATGTAGCTGGAGTCACGTGCAGGCTCTACTTTTCTCAATGTTGGCCTTATTGGCCCAGCACCCATAATCGATGTGCGTATATTTAACCTGTTAAGACCGGGGACGCATCTGTGTCATTTTAAGATTTCTTCTGGCTCTTCAAAAATACTATTCAAAAATTTTGTGTGCAAATCTTTGAATATATATATTTTTAAAGCGAACATTTGTAAAATATTTTGTTCCAGGGACCCCCAGAAGCAAAGATTTGAGTTACAAATGTTCACTTTAAAAAATATATATTCTAAGATTTGCACACATTTTCACGATTTTTCAAAAATAGCAGATCTACAAGCTCGTAGCAATGAGCTTGTATATCTACTATTTTTAAATAGCCAAAGACATCTAAAATGACACAGATGCGTTCCCGGATTGAATGGGTTAAGTTTGCTTTTTAAGTTGTTTCTGTACTCGATGTCCAATTGTCTAATATATATATCATGGGTTTTCAACTGGTGGTCCGTGGACCACTGGTGGTCCGTTAAGGTATTGCATGTGGTCCCTGACCATGCATTTAGTAATGTAGGAAAGTGAAGATTTGTATTATATTTTATTTTATCGACCACTAGTTGAGAAACAGTATGATGTATGATGACACATCAATGTTGTCAGTTACTTGGAAGTCGGATGTCAAGAACTTCCACAGAAATGGGAGTTGTTTCAGTCATCATTAGTAGGAAATGTGCCCATATAATTGCATGTGCTTGCTCATACATATGTTGCAATGAATCAGTTAACATGAGAATATGGAAGGTTAAGAGAACAGAATAGGGGCAACCATGGGAAAGGAATGGATCAGTGGTTCTCAATCTTTTCTGAGCTCTGGACCACTAGCATATCTCAGTTAAATAATGACTGTTAAGGGCTTGATTTAATTCACCTCGAATTAACAAATTAAATTAAGGCCTTAACAGTCATTATTTAATTTCAAGCTTTTCTCCACACCACGCCCATATCCCCCCTCCCAAACACAACAGTGGTCCCCAGGTTGATTCTCAGTCAGGGTGGTGGTCCCTGGTTCATAATCAGTTGAAAACCCATGTAATATATCATTACAATTTAGTTACATGTTGTGCTCTTTGCTATTCTGTTATCCCCACCGTTTAGGCCTGCACCTGGGGCGTGGCTTACGAGGTGAGCGGCTCGCAGATTGATCAGTGCCTGGGGTACCTGAACATGAGAGAGGTGGTGCTGGGCGGCTACCTCACAGAGAAAGTGGAGTTCATCCCCAGGGAGAAGGGCCAGGGCAAGCTGCTGGCCCTCGTCTACATCGCAACCTCAGACAACCCCATCTACCTCGGCCCCGCCTCGGACACAGAGATCGCCGCCCAGATCGCCATCTGCAGGGGCAACACGGGACACAACATCGAGTACCTCCTTCGCCTGGCCGAGTTCATGAGGCTCTGCTGCCCCGAGGTCGATGACGAACACCTCTTCTCTATAGAGGCGGCCGCCCTTCAACTTGTTCTGAACTAGGCTGGGGGCGATATGGACAAAATCCAATATCGCAGTATTTCCTACCATATACCTCGATATCAGTATTGTGACGATAATCCTGAATGATGTACATTTTCTTAAACATTTTTGCAAATATTTTCAAAATAACTAAAATAGCCGATTTACTGTACAAGCTCACATGTTGTGAACTTGTAGAGCAGTTATTTTCCACTATTTTTGAAAAACTGTGGACGTATAAAATAAGGCTTAAGTGATTACAAGTAACCAGGAAAATCGAACACTTTTGCCATATCACAGTATTGCGATATGCAAAATCCAATATTTCACAGCATCAATATTCCTGAACTGATCACACGGTGAGCACTGCAAACTTTTAGCTGGACTGATAATGCTTGCCACCGGCATCTGTGACAGGGATTTGAAGGCACTCCTTATCAGAAAGGTCATACAAGGCATCGCTTGTGTACGTTATGTTATGCAATCCTGTGTCCTGGCTGAGAGCTGCATTTGTAGCACGTTGTCCAACTCAGGCTGACCCGCTCCTAAGCTGAATGTGAAGGTTTTCATTGGGTTGTGACTTTTTACAACTGTGGCTCTGTAGGAGGCAAGCCGTCTAGAAATGGGTCTGTCTGTGAGTCAGATCAGCGCCAAATTTCTTGTGCACGCTGGCAGTAGGCCAAGGAAGTACCTCCACACAGTTTTATTGTTTTCTAAATATTTAACTTTCATTTAATGGAAGTCAGTGGTGGTGGAATCAGGACAAAACCTTGCCCAAATATGGAGTCTTATGGCATACGTCCTATGTGCTTATGTCATACAGTAGATGCGTCATATATGCTTATGTCATAGACTGGCCACATGAAGTCCAAAATCCACATGGAAGCCACATTAGAGAGAGCCGTGTTGTTTTTAGTGACCACAATAGACAAATGGGAAAGGCAGAAGATAGCCTGCAGCAAATAGCCTCGAACCTTATTTATATGGTATGCACTCTTACCAGGTGAGCCACCAGCGTGCCTCAGGCTTGGGACTTTTAAGGCACAGGTAGTCACACTACCATCGAATTGTATCTCTCCTCATTAGTACTGTACACTATATTTACTCTTCCGTAAGAAAGTGTGAAATGTTTGAGATTTACAGTGCAGAGATACGCAAAAATAGTCACTCACACTATACATGCTGTGTGAAAACAGGAAAAAGTGACTAAAAGACATTGTTTTAAATGCACATACTGATGTTTCCTTTCATTTTCTACAACTTAACATTTTAAACATTTTGTTAAAGGATATGGTGGGGAACTTGTAAATAACTTTGTAAATATCCTGTATGCATTATTTTCTTAATAAATATGTTTTAATAAAAACACAATATCTTATGGTAATGTTCAGTCTTTTCTAAAGGTACACTTAAAACCCAAACCCTATATACTGTAGTACTATCTTGACCGGGGTCCCTCAGAGGTCTGTACTTGGTCCCCTCATTTTTCTCCTCTACACAAATCTCTGTGCCGAAAATAGCGAGTCACAATAGCGTATATTGGCTATTTTCGCTGAAGGTTCACCCTCGAATATGAACACTAAGGTTCATGTGGTTATTTGGGATAGTGTTTGTATTTTGGGCCTACACTTCCATATAGTATCTCCCTTGGCTGTTGCCAGATCCTAAATATACCGTATGTTATCTGGATGAGTGTCCACCCGTGTACAAATATTTCTGCCTCATGCTCACATACAGTACAGTAGTATCACATGGCCAAGCAGGGTGGACAGTCGTAAAAACCTAAACGTGTTGCGGGCTTTAGTGACCTTTTCTCAAGATTGCTGGAAGTACACAGCAAAGCATTAATGTAACCTGTTACCTGACAGTGTAAACTTCTGTCCGGATTTTGCTGATGAATAACTTGTTCGCTAGAAATGGTACATGGATGGATGTTCTGTGACTTCTTTTATCTCTTCTATCTTTTAACTGTCAGGCATCATGAACTCTCAACATTATATAACGAGGCCAGGTTTGTACAAGTCTATTGGTGGAGGAAGTAGCCTATCTTGTTTATTACAGTGCAGTCCAGTCAGTCACAGAAATATAAATAACACCCCATGCTTTCATACCCAGTACATTTTGTTCTTCGAAGACTTTCTGCACTCAGATGAGAAGTGGACTGAGGCATTTTAGACCAGCTGGGAGGTGGAGGGGCACACAGGGGTAGGTTCCATGTCTGAGATTTCATCACGTTGCAGAAACATGTGCACGTGCCTGTCTGGAAAGCACTTTCAGCCCAGGAGCACGCATACTTTTTAGAGGAGGTATGCACAAAACCAAAATCTGACCAAAACTAGGTCAAAGGTTTTTGGAGTCATGAAAGCACTGCAAGAAAACACTACATATTACTGAGGAATGTGAGTATATGTGTATTGGAATTATATAGATAGAAAGTCAAGTCCACATGAGCATGTGTGGTGTGACCTGAATCTTTATTCATCTGTCAGTACATGATTTAGAGCCTGTTGATATGGTTTGCAGTTGCACAGCTCGTGGTTTCAGCAGCCGCCTAAATGTCAATTGTACATTGAAGCACAAACACTTTCAACCCATTGTTATAACTCTCAGCTCTCAGAAAACGTGCAGCCATGACCTGTTTGTAGAAAATAACAAGAAAATCCAAGCTGACATGCAGTATTAACCTGTATTAACATATAAGTCTTTGTATGCGGCATGTGAGCTTCTGGATAAGCTATTTTCATCACGTGGCGAACGATGGAGTAGCCTATGAATGTAGGCCTAATTGTCACCTATAATGACTTGCTCAAAAGTCAAACTAGGGACATCAGGGTTAATGTGGTTAAGACTAAACAATGTTGATAATGTGTTATAGCACAACACACTAAGGTTCGGGTTTTCTTTATTGTTACAGCTTGTGTACACGTACACAAGAATATAATTAGTTTTTGTTCTTCTTGCCCCATAGTTGACACGTTGACAAGATTTTGAACTGCATAATTTCCTGACATTTTAATAGTTATGTTATTCAGACATAGATGCTGTGTATAGTATGTTGTCTACTTATGCTAAGTGCCTATGTTATTTAGATAGATAGCAGGTTTGAAGTCTACTTGTTACCTAGCTCCTTTGTAGTACATACTTGTTATCATTGCATTCTGATTCCATTCTAATCCTCACCACTTTACAAAGTGGTGAGGTTTACAAAGCAAGGTTCATGACACTTACCAGTCACTTGTAATAATATAATAATACTGTAGTTAATTGCTCCTAATTATAGGAGCACATATCAAAACAAAATGACAAAGTGCTTTACATAAAATCTAAGAAATCATCAAATCAAAAACAGAAAAAAAATATGATGAAATGTATAAAATGTGCAATGTGAAACACCACTTAAAAGTGTTTTTTATATACTGTTAAATAGTTTATATTCTCACAGCAATCATTTCTGTATGGAGTGTTTGTTCAATAACAGGGGTCATCTCATCTCTTCAGCTCTTTAGTTAACAGAAAATACATTTTCAGATTGGGATACCAATTTCATCCAATCAGGAGTGAGAACTCGTACAGTATGTAGGATAAACACGTGAAAATGATTAAACAAATACATGAGCAGCTGGAGAGACAGAGAGACCATTGTTACTGAACAAACACTCTATAGCAGTGATTACTATCAGAATATTATAGAGCTTTACATTTTTAAGAATAAGCTTTTTGTTTTAACCAAAATATATCACTTACACCACCTTTAAGTCTATAGGTCTATAGTTGGTCCCCTCTTTTTTAAGCTCTACACCAAATCTCATAAGCCCACAACACGTTGCAACGCTTGCCTAATATTCTATTATGACATGCCCAAAATAGGAATCCCAGGGTTCGTGTGTTTAAGAGAATAAAACAATAAGATTTAAAAATGTTAATTATGGAAATGCCTTTTGATAAAAAGCCCGAACAAAGGAAACAAACAACACCCCTTTCCTTATACCCTCAATCAGGCAAGGAAACATTGTACTTTGTAAATTATTCTGAAGAACATCTGCTACATGCCTAAATTGTAAATTGTACGCTCAGTAGCAACATTAAGTTGTCATAATGAAGCCTTTATACACTGTTCACATGCTCCAAAATCAATTTCAGCCAATTCACGCCACATAGAGGATTCTCCAGCTGCTCTGAACATCTGCTGATCTACCACCGCTGTTGTCACTCCAGAACGTAAAAATAGATTTACCGGAAAACGTACAGTTGGGAAGATCTCTATAGTGTTTATGAAGACTGACATAATGTGTGAAACAATTAAATATATGATATGACAACTGATGAACACTATGAGAGCGTATGATAATTTAGTAAGCTGTCAATTTGGCAGCTCTTAGATGGCTTTAGAGGAGCTGATAATAAAGACTGGCTAATCAATAATGGCCCCTCACTAAGCTCTGTTAGGGCTCCTTGGAGAGGGATGAAGTGGATAGATATTGGGCCCTGGGGTCATCAAGGTAGAGCACAGACATAAGCTAAGCTTTCTACAATAGTTACATTGTGGTCCGGACGGCTGGCGTAGCCGTCTGGACCACCTAGGCTGCTAATGTGTGTCGTGGGTTCGAATGCCGATCCTGACGACCTTTGCTGCGAGTCACTCCCCATCTCTCTCTCCCCGTTTCCTGTCAATCTACTGTATCTATCAATAATCTATCAATAATTTTAAAACAAAAAGGCAGAAAACGCCAAAAGAAATATCTTTAAAAAAAAAAGTTACATTGTGAATCTTGAATGAACATAAACCACAAACTAAACTCTAGTCGGACTCTTTATTGACATTAAAGCAAAAGAAAAAGAAAAAATCATTGCCTGAATATAACCGTAGCAAATGTTATGGACCATGTGAACAAAACGCAAAATACCAAACCTCCCAAAGACCTCATTATGAGCTCTCCTCATTTGGTATCGATGGATTAATACCATAGTCATTATCCGGTGAACAGAATGCACATTGAACATACACAATGCTGAGGAGTGGAGTGAGGTCATGTCCTCTGGACCCCGTGCTCAGCCAATCACTGATCTGAATAGCTGACTGATCCCTCCCTCCCCGGACCTCCACACCTGCATGCTAATGTGGACTCAGCCTGAACCCTGACCCTTGACTTTGGGATGGTCAGTGGAGGGCTGAAGGTTGCCCTGGAAGTGCGTTAAGGAGAAAGTGATTGGGCTACTAATGGAGTCCAACCACTTTAGAGTCCAAGCCTCCCCTCACACTGGCCCTTGCCCCAAGGTCAGCTCCATCCACCAGGGATCAACTGACCTCCCTGTGGGTTCCTCCTGCTTGACAGGAGAGCTGCTGTGTGGTCATAAAGACCACCACAAACTAATGGGAGGACTGCGCACTAATTGAAGACAAACAATAGCTAATGCTTTGCAGTAACCCACAGGGAATTTATCAACCCTCTGACAATCAGCTAAATTCTTCAAATTAAACACGATCGTGCCATGTGGATTGTTTAGTACCAAAATGCATTTTTTTTCCGGGTAAAAAGACCAAAAATAGTGAATTTAGCTTGATTCTTTGCTAAATTCTTTGACTGATTCTTGGCTTGATTCTTGCAATATATGTCACCAGGGTTGTGACGCCATATCTTGCAACACTGTAGAAGAACTCTTAATTATAGTCTGATGTAAGTGCTTGTTTGTCGAAACATCATAGTAGAGAAAAACATTACAGACTCATCCATCATTGTGCAATGATAAATGGCATTCTTTAATCCATCCATCAATGTCTGTGGTTGATGTGGCTGTTTGCTCCCCTCATCCAAACAGAACATGACTCACGACAACCACAAGATGTTTTAATCCAATCTGTCTGGACCATGAGGGGTGACTGAACCAGGCCTGACGCAATTAGAGGCCAATCCAGGGAGCTGGATCCTTGCTTCATTAGCCCGGCCCAACCCTTGAGGAACGGCACTTTTGATGCGCTTAATTTCATTTGATTTCTAATCTCATTTACACTCGGGCCACCACAGGCCTCCCAGGCCTGGCAGAGGGGGTACAGGCCGGGGGGCGGGGGGGGGGGGGGGGGGGGGGGGGTGAAATACTTTGAGTGACATCATCTGTGAGTGTCAACTTAAATGCCACACTTTTGGAGAGAGGAGCGGGGCAAGGAGGATGCTGAGGGCATTAAATCAATGTGTAGTAATCAAACTCTCTGGAGAGAGAGGGATATACAGAGAGAAAGAGAGAGTGTGTGTGTGTGTGTGTGTGTGTGTGTGTGTGTGTGTGTGTGTGTGTGTGTGTGTGTGTGTGTGTGTGTGTGTGTGTGTGTGTGTACTGGTAAACACAATGCTCTGTGTTGGCATAGCAGCCAGTCCCACCGGGCCTGCATGGCAACACAACTAAACGGTCCAGAACTCCAGACCATATGGCCCATGCAGTCGGTGAGTGACGTTATCTTGCTCTTTCATCAGCGTCGCACAGTGTTTGTTGTCAACAGAGGCCTGAACAAAAAGGGATGGGACAACATTTCTCCTCAGAAACCACACCAGGGCTAACTCAGATTACACCAGGGCTGGTTTAGAGGAAAGGAAAAGTGATACAGGGCAGAGAAACTACTGACGTGGAGCGACTGGACTGCAGCTCCCCCTGTTGGCTGTGTCAGCATACACTGACTGTATGTATTGCTGTCACTGCTGTGTCTGTGCATTCCTGTGGGTGGGGGTTCCAGTCACAGCAATCAGCAGTCTGACTAGTCACAGCACTCAGCAGTCACTAACTAGTCAGCAATCAGTAATCACTGACCAGTCAGTCACAGTAGAAGCAGTATAGTGTCAGCCTGCCCTGCAGTAGTGAGGTGAATGGTGTGGAGCACACACAGAAGCTGCTGCAGGTCTGTACAGAGACACAATTGTACATTTTCACCTCCTTTTGCTGATTGCTGGTGTTAATTCTGTGACTGAAAACGAATTGCTGAATTGGTGAGTTAGACTGGTCGAAATGTTTTGTTTGAAATGTTTGTTTAAAGGATTAAACTGTAATGTTCAGTGCTTTTGTTTGATACATCTTTTTTGTTCTGGTTGTCATTTAGTTCATGCATTTTACATACATTTGGCAGTAGCTGGACACTGACAGAACTTACAGGAGGGTGTATTCCAGCTGTTAAGCCAGTGAGTGGAGGGCGTAGTGGCTGGTATTACATCTATGGTGTCTATCAGCTGTGCTGAAGTGCCCTTGAGAAAGTCACTGAACCCCAAAACTGCTCCAGTGATGCTGCGGTGCATCTGACCCTGTGCTCTGATGTAATGCATACTGTAAGTGTAATAGGACTGTATGAATTATGCTGTTTATTCCACAGTATGTATATTGTGTATATTCTATAGCAGCATTTTCTTACATTGCAAAAGTGAAATGCAATAAATAAAGGCAAGTGTGCTTGACTTGTTTTGACATTGTGATAAATTATCTTGTAATAGCTGCTTGTTACACTTTCGCAAGAGATTGCCAGGGTGATAAAGATGGCCCTGACATTATGTGGACTGTAAACACTTACAGTATGTACTCCAATAGTCTGACTCACTTTACTTAGCCAGTATCAAAAGGCCCTGGAGGTTTCCTGCCATTTTTCTGCAGAGCGTTTTTCTCTCAAAGAACAGGAAAGAGAGCTGTGTTTCCCACAGACCAACTGGATCTCAATGCCGCTTCACAGTGTACCCCCCCCCACCCCCCCCCCCGCCCCCCGTTGTAGACAATATACAGAGCCCTTCTTAAAGCAAGGAAGAGGAAATGTATTCTGTTTCATTCATACCTGCGATATGAGCTGGATCCTCTCTTCACCAAATAAAAGTATATAATATATCAGTGAAGCGAGAAGGTAGATATAGGCATGCTTTTTTTCTCGTGAAACTTTCAGTTTCACATCGTGTTGCCCACTATACCGAGACATCAGAGACACATACTTCCCACAGATTACATACTACACCCAAAGTTAGTTTGAAAACATGACCAACGACAAAAAAACTCCTACTGGGAGAAATACAACAATGTGCGAACACAGCAGCAAGATTTGTGAACTGTTGCGATATAAGAGGGTAAGCCAATGGAATACAACCACCCTAAGGACTAACCATTGAGTTTCCTGTACTTTCTGTACCGAGTAGACCTCTAGACCTACTGCACATATAAACACTGTACCGAGTAGACCTCTAGACCTACTGCACATATAAACACTATCTGTACCGAGTAGACCTCTAGACCTGCTGCACATATAAACACTATCTGTACCGAGTAGACCTCTAGACCTACTGCACATATAAACACTATCTGTACTGAGTAGACCTCTAGACCTACTGCACATATAAACACTATCTGTACTGAGTAGACCTCTAGACCTACTGCACATATAAACACTATCTGTACCGAGTAGACCTCTAGACCTACTGCACATATAAACACTATCTGTACCGAGTAGACCTCTAGACCTACTGCACATATAAACACTATCTGTACCGAGTAGACCTCTAGACCTACTGCACACATAAACACTATCTGTACCGAGTAGACCTCTAGACCTACTGCACATATAAACACTATCTGTACCGAGTAGACCTCTAGACCTACTGCACATAAACACTATCTGTACCGAGTAGACCTCTAGACCTACTGCACATATAAACACTATCTGTACCGAGTAGACCTCTAGACCTACTGCACATATAAACACTATCTGTACCGAGTAGACCTCTAGACCTACTGCACATATAAACACTATCTGTACCGAGTAGACCTCTAGACCTACTGCACATATAAACAGAGCTGCTACCTCTAAACACATTTTAAATCTGAGGCTTTTTTGTATACTATTTAAATAGTTTGAGAAAAATGCTGCTAATTGTCCCAAAAGTGACTGCAAAAGATTGCTGCTATCTGTTTCACCCTGTATATACACAACACTGTACCCCCTCCAACTGTATTATACTTTCCCCATTTTCTTAAATTGTTTTTATTATTTTGACACTTGCTTTGGCAATGTAAACATATTGTTTTCTCATGCCAATAACGCTCCTTTGAATTGAATAGTAGCCTTTTATGGGGCATCATCAGCATGTGCTTAGTGATAAGGGCGTCCAAAGTGAGCAGCTTTGCCTTTTACAGTTCAAACAGTCATGGTGGATTACATTGGTTGTGAGATGCCAAAATCTCAAATGACTCAATCTTAGAAATCTGATCTTTCAGTTCTCTGCAGACTGCCTTTTGATGTTCATGTGATAAGATTAAGCATGTACTGCTCTAATCGCATGCCCTTTCCCTGCCTTTGGAACATCTTGATGCATGTGTTAAGATTTAGCTAAACTCATTCAATAAAATGCAGATAAGAGCCGACTCTATACAGGGTCACCCCGGAATCCACCAGCTGCTTTTCAACTGCATGAAACAAGCAGATACTGCATGGAGTGTTTATAAACACATAAAAGCCCGACCGATGCCATATTTTTGGGTCCGATGCAGATCCCGATTTTGGAGAATGCTAATCGACCGATTTCTATTTCAGAACATTTAACTTATACGCAATGAATGAACACAAATAACTTTTTATTCCACAGTGTCATGTAGCTATGAAATGAATTTGTATGCATAAATGCATTTAATATATTAATGCAACTTTTGTCCTATAATGCCCAATATTGGGATGCCAAGTTGAAAGTGGTTAAAAGTGGGGACACATCGACTGCATAATTGTAGATACCGATGTCGTAAAAAAAAAAAAGGTCAGATATAGCGGTCTGGCTCTATTGATATGGTGAGTAATCTCTGCAAAATAAATATCAATATCATTATAGCAGGGGATAAGGCTTTGTGTTTATTTGGAATCCGTTCATATGGAGAGCTTGGAAAATATCATCCTAATTACGAGAGAAATCGGCCAATTGCTGCAGATCTTTCCTGTTTATATTGATTCTAATCATGTTTTGAAAGGCCATGTGCTGCCGTGTGGATTGATCTAGAGCCAAATTTGTAACTAAATGAGGAGAAAACAAGATGATGCTTCAAAGGCCAGAGTGTGAGAGCCCTGTTGATATTGTTATCAGTTCCTTGTAATGCATCAGTTCATCTAACAATCACATGCTGAAGCATTATGGTTGTAGAAGAAAATGCTGTCCCATGTGGATTTGTCATTGTATGAGCTGGAATTGACGTGACTTTGAACACTTCTCAGGGAAAGTCAAACGTTTTCTTTCACACATTTCCATTGTTTGTTACACAACCTCACTCCCAAACAAATGCTGACATATGGAGAAATCCTTGCATTTGTACCGAACATCATCTTCCCCATCGAAATCGAATAATCTTATCCTAAAGTTATTTTAATCATTACTTAAGGCCCATTGATAGTGTCAGTGAGATGTTGCCTTCTAGCCTGGATGTTTTATTTCTGGATGTTCAGGATGTTTCTGGGTATCAAGTACAGTAACCCAAGTCGTACTACTCACATGCTCAGTTGGTAGTGCCCTATCCAACCGAGAACCTTGCAATTCCCAAACAGTGGGTTGGGACCAATCCTTGGGTCGTGGACCAATTTTTATGGGTCGCGAGTTAATATCTCCTTTTTGTTGTTTCCTACATAAAAAAAATAATATATAGACACAACTTTTCATCAATAAAAAACAATTCCAACATTTTTCAAAAGTATTTAATAAATAATATGAAAACATCAAATCATTTCCATTAACAAAATAAAAAAAAGGCTTAAGAAGTAGTGACAATGGCAGATTTACAAGCTCTGGTGGCGTGAAGCGACGCGTTGTGAGCTTGTAGATCTGCTGTTTTCACTATAGTTTAAGTAGTAACGTCTAATTTTCTCGCTCTAACGACTTGAGCTAGCCTTTGGATGAGCCTGCATCCAGCACCGCTGCTTGCAACTTGTGGACCCCCAGTTTGATATGCATTAGACCACAGGCCCACATTTGATATGATTTATTTATTGGGACCCCTATCTACACGGAAAGTACCAACCATTTGTACACTTTCTTAGTTACAGCCCCTTATGGGTCCATTTGGGTCCTAACTATCAGTCCTTTAGCTGGGGACCCCCTAGGGTCCCCGGACCACACGTTGAGAACCAGTGCCCTATAATCTTCCACCCCGATCTTCATAGTAACTCACACAAATCGCTGATGTTGGGCTGACCATGGTGCAGTCCAGAGTCCAAACATACTGATTATGTTGTTTGGGGTAATTATCGAGATCTCATTTGTGCTTCACAATAGATGTCTTGATTACCTGTTCTTGACTGATTCCTCAACAGGAAGCATACGGTATTACTGTAAACAAGCGATTCAATAGGCTGCTTCCTATACATAAACTATGGAAGAGGGCAATTAGCTGCACAGTCACACTGTTGTATTCAAGAGGTGTGCATTTAAAAAGAAGTTACCCACTATTACCCCCATTATACTCTTTTCAAAACATTATTTAATTCACGAATAGTAGATCTAAAAGCTCACCATTTTTGAGGGGAAATTACTTTTTTTCCCAAAACATTTTTGAAAATAGGGCTTAAAGTGGTACAACACATCCATTCATCAATGTATGTATACCACCCGTGGTTATTCAACAGGCAGCTGTATACATCCCATAAGGGATGGGGGACGCAGATCCCCCCCTATGATGCACTCTGGAGGGTAAAGTGGGATTAGTCCCACTGTTTCTGGACCCCCGCCAGGCTTTAATGGAGCGGGGGTGACTGAATTGATGGGGATGTACTTGTGTATACTGCGTGAGAAGACAAGGCCACCAAAAAACAACACTTGGGCTTCACTTGGAAACTGGGACATGTACTTAACATAGGAATACTCTAATACCACCATAAGCATTGACATTGACTGCTCATTTTGCTAGGATTGGATGGCTTAGGGTTGAGGACAGAGTACAGCAACTTGCTATGGGCCTGGTCTTCAAAATACACCACAACATTGGGATCCCCCTGTATTTGTCAAAATACTTCCAAAACGTTAACGAAGTCCACGATCATAACACCAGAGGCAGCTCCACGACTCATGTTCAACCCAGATTTGGCTCAACAAAGGGAATGAACTCGTTCTCATGCTATTCATCAAAAATGTGGAATGCCCTACCAAAAGGAGTAAAGGAGTGTAAAACCCTACTCACTTTCAAAACTGCCCTAAAGATACACCTTCAGGAGGCTGCAATTCGAAAATGGCCCCTGTCTAAGTCTTAACCTACCCCCCCAACCCCCCCCTCCCCATTTTTTTTCTTCTCTTGTACATATTTTTCACTTTTCATACCAGTAAGCTGATTGTATGACGTTCTGTATAGTAGTGTGTATATCTGTCTGTCTCTTATATGTCATCATGATGTGTGTGCATGGGGATCTCATCTTAAACAAGCTCAGTGCTTAATGAGTCTTCCAGTTTAGTAGACCTTGTATTGTGAATTTGTACTTCCATGTACTTGTTGTTGTTCTCATGTCTTACTAAATAAAGTAAATCAATCAATCACATAATACTGACCGCCAAATCGATTCAGAACATTTGCAAGAATTGTACTCGACAAAAAAGTGATTACAGATGTCGTTTTTTTGTTGCACGCAACTTGTCAGGAATGTCAGTATCAGGGGATGGGGGGGCGGTCCACCGAGGTCTGAATTCCCATGAATCACTTGGTCCAGAGACCATAAGGTGGTAGAGAGAGAGATGACCTGGGAAAGGGCTGTATCCTGTCTCTCTACATTACAATAGTGGAGGATAGACCGTGTGACTGCGGTTAAATCCGCCCAACATAAAACCCAATAAATACCAGATATGTTTGGGTTATATATACACAGATGAACAGTTCAGGACCGCTGTTCTTTGGGTTCTTACAGAGGAATGGGGATGTTATTTCAAATGTAGCTAGAGCATATTGCTGGCTCCCAGTTTGACCCCCAACCGACACCTTCAGAATAAGACGATAATTCCCTATAGGAAGGGAGAGAGGGGATCCTCTCTAGACTAGAGTTCCATTATATGGGGGTCCCTTAGATCTGATGTGATGTAAGCACCCATCCTGCCCTAATCCCCACCACTCAAGCCTAGGCGTGGCGTCGAATCTCCACTTACAGACACATTATGCAGGAAATCTTATGCAAATGGATGGTTTATCACTTTATCTCTTGTGTCAGCCACTTGTTTTCTACCCTATCTATGCCATGTGGATCTCTGGCTTATAGGGGTGTTTGTTTGGGGGTCAGTAATCTGTTAACACCTAATCTGACAGATTTCTCTATTGTTGTCAGATTTGGCATGAGACGGGGAATCGATGTTCTGTTTTTTACTCTTCAGTAGACGAAGAATTGGTTCAGAGAGACTGAAACGTTTAAATGTTACACTGGTCTGTTCATACGTTTCCTTATTCTAGAAGGGCTATTTGCTTAAGATACATTTTTTTTTTCTACATACATTTATTTTACGTTTGTTTTATTTGACATTTGCTTTGGCAATGTAAACGTACTGTATGTTTCCCAATTTGTATTGAATTGAATTGACTGGTGAAGGACTTAGTACTATCCAATCGTAGTTGTGCCTGTATTGTATTGGTGTCTTTACAAAATATCAGCACGGTACATCGATCCACTGTATCTACCGTTTCTTCTATGGTCTGTCGGAGAGCCAGGGCTAAGGTCAAGGGTTAAGTGTATTTTTCTGCACTAGTATATGTCGTACGTGTCCGCAAGCTAAGCTGCACACATTGAGAGTCCCTTACTAAGCAGATTACAAATCTGTGTCAGGATATGTTTCTGCACGTCTAGTCATGCAAACAAGTGAAATACTAATGCTCGTCCTCTTCTGGGAGCGTGGGAACGCACTCAGCAAAACATGTTTATTATAATGACAGATATGCAAGCTAGATGTATTTGCTGGACACTGCACTGCATTGATTTAAACCACTGTGTGTGAACTGTCAACTGAAAGAGCAATGCATTGCTGACCTCTGCTGCACAAGGTTAAGCATGCTACTGCAATTGCATGCACTTCAGTTTCTATTTTTAGTCGCAATTTAAGCATGCAATGCATGCTACTGTAATTGCATTCACTTCAGTTTCTATTTTTAGTCGCAATTTAAGGCCGCAGCTTACTAATTGGCCAGTATTGTTAGAAGTGCCTCTTCCACAAAAGGGCACTTTGGAAATAGAGATATTAAAAGGCTGTTTCCTGTGTGTGACATTTACCTTGGATTGAGGAACAACATTGTGACTCACAGCTGTCAGAAGTGTAGCATTGGGAGCTGATGTGGAGGGAGACCAGATGTTGTCTTCCTGCCATGGGGAATAAACTCCCTATCACTCACACTCCAGGTGGTGGGGGGGGGGGGGAAAGGGGGAGAGAATGAGAGAAGAGAATGAGAGATTGAGGAACAACAGGAAGCAGAGACCTTACTACACAATGCACACAGAATTTCCTGCAGGCTCAGACAGATAAGGAATATCGCCTTGTTTAAAGCTGCAAGCTCCCACACCCCACAAATATTTTGAAAACATTTTTCCAGTGTCTGACAACACCATCACATCTTCTCGGCCTTGTACAGTTGCATGGGGTAGGTGGAAAAGTACATCACCTTTGTGCTTCAGTTGTTATTCATGCCATCAAAGTTTAACAATGATTTGAATTGGCCCATTATAGGCATTGTAAAGCAACCGTTCACAAAGTGTATGCAGGTTTTCATTTCTCCCAACACCCCAACACCATTATAGGCCTACTGGGTGGTTTTACAGATTTTGGCTAACTTTTTAGCCATGAAACGTATTAGTGAAATCATTTCTTGAACAGTAGAGTTTGGTTCGAAGGAAAAATTGCATTCACTTGGCCCTCCATGTCCTGTAATTGGACACCGACGACCTGTAATATCGCATACATCCTCTGGCAGTGGTTCTCAAAGTGGGGTCCCTAGGGACTCTCAGGGTTCCTTCAGGGTGTTCTACTTGGCCCCCCTACAAGTCTGTAACTCTGACGGTATAGAAATGTAACCAAATGGACCATGGGTCCATTTGGTTACATTTGTATACCGTCAGAGTTAAGGTTTGAGAACCACTGCTCTATACTCTATACATGTATGAACCTAGTCACCCTGAAAAACCCTGAAATGGAACTATTGGCTCATGCGACAACAGCAGTGTGGTGCTTCTGCTGCTGCACCTGCAGCTGACATCTGAGCACAGAAAAACCGTCCAGCTGTTGACAGAGTAACAATGGCCGCTCAACGGTGTAACTGACGTGGGAGAGGAAGCCACAGGAAAGGTCTGAATCACAGTCTATGGTCTGAATGGACCGTTTGTCAATGGAATTGACAGAGGCCTTTTCAGACACGATTTTGGTGCAACGCCTCCCCCTACAGACCAAACTCGGTGCGACACCACCCTGAATTAGTTATGTTTTAGTAGCAGGCTAGACTATAGTGCCTGCCAAGTGCCAACTCATCTGTCATGCTGGCCTGCTATGCCCATGCCATTTAGAGATTATAAACTAAAGGCAAGGTCCGAGAGTGTTTAGTTGAGTGTTATGAATGCATGCATAGCCTACACACACACTGACACACACACAACGAAATTGATATGTTGTCAGTAATTGACTTTGTGGCGTGCCAATCAAACACTGGATCACCTGAAACAGTGGATCTTCATCTTTCCAAAACCAAATTGTTGCATTTGTCTTCTGCTTTTTCCATAAAACAGATGTGTTGCACCGTGACGTGTTGTGAGCTTGTATAGATCTGTATTTTCACTATTAAATATAGGGCTTGAGTGGTTAGTTCATATTGTAGTTTTGTACGTTTGAGTCCATGGGACACACCTAAATATTTTAGATTTGGAGCTGAGAAGTTTGGGAATCCCTGGCAGAGAGGATGTGCGCTCATGACTATATGTGGAGTGTTCAGCACTTAGCTGACCCAGCACAACGCGTCGTTTTGCAAGCTTTTAGATCTGCTATTTTCAAAGGATTTTTATACATTTTACACTTTTGAAAACTTGTGAAAATTGAAATGGGACCTTCTGCATGATGAGTATTTTAACTTAAGTACATTTCCATGCCAATTGCTTTTGTAGGCCTACTTTTACTGAAGTAAATTTGTAATACCTAACTTGTGCTTGTAACAGACAATAGGATTTTGATACTTTTACTTAAGTAAAAGATTTGAGTACTTCTTCCATCACTGCCCAGCATTAAAGAGGTGTTTGGGCAGTATTTGCTGCCATTAAGCACAACACTTTGGGAGAAAATGTTGCCTTCATTTCTTATAATATGGGATCTTAGAGTTGTTCCAATATTCTCTACTTGCCTGGTGGAATTTGTCTGGAGCTTTTTTATGACAGAGTAATTTAGTGTAAGTAAACAAGATTAAGCCCATAACAGTGTTATGATTTATGAGTTTAACTAATACAGCACAGTGCCAAATGGAATAACTGCTGTCATCTCATGTTTCGTTTGTCCCTTTATGTTTGTGATTGTGAGTTTTGTCAAGTGTAAGAAAAGCAAACAGGATGGTGTAAGTACTGTATATAATGTAAGTAAATGTAAATGCGAGCCAGTTGTAAAGTAACTAAGTAAATTTACTCAAGTAAGTTACTTTACTGGAGGCAAATATTGTACTTTTACTCCACTATAATTATTTTAAAACTTTAGTTACTAGATTATTATAAAAAAAAACACTTCAGGCCTATATACTTTGAAAATTTGAAAATAGCTCACAATGTGTCACATCACATGCATTGTGAGCTTGTAGATCTGCTGTTTTCAAAAGACTTTTATACATTTTAGACATTTGAAAACTTGTGAAATGGGACTATTGTTACTATATGGGACTATTTCTACATAATGCATACTTTCTACTTTTGGTACTTTGAGTACATCTTGATACCAATACTTTTGTACTTTTATTCAAGTACATTTTGAATTCCGGACTTTTACTTGTATTTTTACATTGCAGTATTGATACTTTTACTTAAGTAAAAAATGTGAGTAGCCTACTTCTTCCACCACTGCTACTATGAGTGACAGTAGTAGTCCCAATCAACCATAGAGTTAAAAATAAGCAATCAACTCAGTCAGCCATCATGACAACACCGTGGCAGACAGTCCTAAGGCTAAAGAACTACAAATCCCATGACTCCCCCAACTTCCTTCTGCCCTCCCCTGACCCTGTGACTGAAAATAATCTGATCAGCTGATCTGACCTGGCAACACAAATAACGTAGTTTAGCCAGAGAGAGAGAGAGAGGGAGGGAGCTACTGAACAAAACAATGACACGGCTAGCCTCGGACAGACGTTGATGCAATAATAACACGTTTTAAAGACTCCTCAAACGCAATCTGTGCCAATTTACCTTCGTTTAACCACCTTTTATTGAAGAAGAACCCGCGGATACGCGAGCGTTTGTTGCTATCGTTGTTGTTGTTGTTATTGTTGATGTTCGTTAGCTGGGTAACTGTTTTGGTGCTTAAATTGTCGGCCTGCTAATGTATTTACATTTAGATTTTTGTTCCATCGACACTTCATGTGAGTAGCTATTCATCACGGATGCCTAAAAGATCCATCAAGCTGGATATTTAACGGAGAATAAGCTTGTTATTGCCGAGCTGTAGCTGTTAGCGGATCATTTTGCACATTCATCTTCAGGGAGAGAGAGTTCATTGTTTTGATAGTGGTGTAACTGACTGGGTTGTAACTGACTGGGTTGTTACTTGGTTGTTACTGACTGGGTTGTTACTTGGTTGTAACTGACTGGGTTGTTACTGACTGGGTTGCAACTGACTGGGTTGTAACTGACTGGGTTGTAACTGACTGGGTTGCACATATTTGTGCATCGTTTTTTTTAAAGACATTTTTACACGATCACTTTATAATTTCTAGCGTTGTTGTGGCAGCTGAGAGGGCATTAATGGTATTTGTTTTTTGTGTTTACCGAAACAAAGTACGTGATGATCTACCTTTGCTGAAAGATTGGGTTGGCTTTGGGTTAGCCAACTTATTTATTTGCATAATAGTACAGCAAATATACGTTTTAGCTGCTGAAATAATTTGTAATTAGCTGTATCAATTGTTATCACTTGCTGTACCTTTTTTATAGGTCAAAGGGAGCGCTGTAACCATGCCAAGGTTATGTTATTTCTTGCCAAATCTGTTTTCTTATTGATTACAGTATTTATTTTGTAGAGCACAGAAGTTGACAGTATTTGCGTGTGGTTGGTTAGTGTGTTAAATTAATTGCTATTGGACATTATTGACGTTGTAGTCAAAAAGCTATTCCACTTGGCATTGCACTGTGTTCAAACTTCTTCTGTAAGAAACGATGAGTGGACATGGCCCGTCTTCAGAAAAAGGAGTCAATACGAGTTTAATATGTCAAGAAAGCTATGTGTGTGGTGGCTCTGAGGAGGCTGCGTTTGAATGTGACGAGTGCAAGACCTTACAGTGCATTCGCTGTGAGTTTGAGCTCCACAACCAGGAGCGTCTGAAGAACCACGAGAGGGTTCCGGTAGGGCCTGGCCATGTCCCCTACTGTGACAACTGCAAAGGAGGCAATGGAGGTGCGGACAACGGCAAACGGAATCGATCCGTGGTCCGCTGCCACAACTGTAAGGTGAACATGTGCCAAGACTGTCAGAAACGTACCCACAGTGGAGGTAAACAAAAGAAACACCAGCTCACCTCTTATCCTCTGCCGCCGAAACCTGCCGAGGCGAACCCGGTCGGGCCCTCTTCTGCTCGAGCAGCCAATGAGACCAAAGCTCAGGAGGACAAACTGTTTGAGAACGTGTCCAGTTTTCTCCTGGTCAACGAGAAAGAGGAAATGCAGGTGAGCCAAGCAAAAATGTCACTTGTTGTCACGACTCAAAAATGTTCTCTTGAAATGGAATGTTATTGTTTGGTAATCTTATTATAAATTAAACACTTATAGTTTTTAACTTGTGAACTTTCACTCTTTGACAGATTAAGGATGAAGCGGCGTTCATGAAGAAACTGAATTGCGAACCTGACCGATTATTGAAGGTCGTGTCCATCTTCGGCAACACGGGAGAGGGCAAGTCCCACACCCTGAACCACACGTTCTTCATGGGCAGGGAGGTGTTCAAGACATCCCCGACACAAGAGTCCTGCACAGTTGGGGTGTGGGCAGCCTTTGACCCAACCCACAAAGTGGTGGTCATCGACACAGAGGGTCTGCTGGGGAACAGCTCCAAACATTGCCAGAGGACCCGACTCTTGCTCAAGGTACTCGCCATCTCCGATCTCATCATCTACCGCACCCACACCGACCGTCTCCACGATGACCTCTTCAAGTTCCTCGGCGACGCGTCGGACGCCTACCTGAAACACTTCACCAAGGAACTGAAAGCCACCACGGCTCGCTGTGGTCTCGATGTGCCCCTGTCCACCCTGGGACCTGCAGTGGTCATCTTCCATGAGACTGTCCACACCAAGCTGCTTGGTTCAGGTGTGTGAAGAAGGAACACAATACTAACTCCCAGTGATGGAAGAAGTACTCACATTTTGTATTTAATTAAAAGTATCAATACCCTATTGTAGAAATAGTCAAAAGTGTGTGTGTGTGTGTGTGTGTGTGTGTGTGTGTGTGTGTGTGTGTGTGTGTGTGTGTGTGTGTGTGTGTGTGTGTGTGTGTGTGTGTGTGTGTGTGTGTGTGTGTGTGTGTGTGTGTGTGTGGAGGTCTGAAGTGGTTTTGTAATAATATTTAAAATCTACAACTAGAACTAAAGTTCAAATAAGTAAATAATGTAGTGGAGTAGAAGTAAATGTATTGAAAATTGGAAGTACTCCAGTAAAGTAAAAATACCTCAAAAATGTACTTGAGTAAATTGAGGTGTGTGAAGGAAACAATACCAACTTTCTCTGATTGTTCTGAAGCTACAAACCCTATTTGCACATAGAGCTGTATCGCTAAGAATTTACGTCTATGTCAGCAGCTGTCAGGATAAAAGGCCATGCCTTTGGGGTAAATTGAGGGTTAACCCAACAAATGATTACAGGTTCAGTAAAAAGCCTTCGCAAGTCAATAACAAGCCAATAATTCACAAGCACACACAGCTATCACCAATTCCCCAGTCCAACTTGTTGTGAAACAAGTAAATGTTTTTGACAATTGGAAGGGAAAATACTGTCTGGCTGTTGAAGAGCACACTGTTGATATGTAGCTTAATTCATTTCTTGGAACTGCAATGCACCATTTGTCTTTTATGTACACGATAGTCTATGGACAATTTCCATATAATGGGTATTCGTATATACTGTATATGGAAACATAGCAAATTCTGAGGTTACTTTATAGCTAACAATAAAGCTTTAATCCACAACTTTCTTTTGTGTGAATGAAATATGATTTGGACTAATCTGTGTGGTAGAGTATAATACAATATGACAAACACAACTGTGGTGGTTGTAGGCTGTCTCCTGCTCTTCTATTGAGCAATTTAGACTGTGGTCTTACTGTGGTCGAGTAGGACCTGTTTGACATTTGTAGTACTGCCTGAAGGCCAAAATTAAATTTCTCCTCTAAGCAAGCATGTAGGTTGGCTCGGTGGTGGACGTGAAAGTTACAGATTGTAGCTGTAAAAAATTGTGGTTTGGAATAGGATTGAAATCACAGTACCTGTTACGATTCACAGCAACAGACAAGGCACATTACATTAATAATGTGCATAAAATGATGAAGGAGGTTGCAGCGTGATGTTTATAAAATAATAATCTATATGTCTCTCTATGCTGCCATTCAAGCTGTTCATCTTTCTCTCTCTTTCAGAGAAGCCATCTGAGTCGGTGGACCGGCTACTATTGGAACGCTTTAAGAAGCTGGACCGTTTCCCAGAGGCCTTTAGTTCTGTCCAGTACCGGGGCACACAAACCCTCAACCCTCCCACTGACTTCCGTGGCCTGCAGAACAACCTGGAGCAGCTTCTGGACAACAACGCAACCCGCTCCCCTCGAACCCCTGTTGTCATATTCAAAGCCCTGCAGGTAGGGCTGCATGTATAGAGCTCAAAAACCCATATGGCTATAAACCCGTTCCAAAGCCAGCACTGTGGCTGTCTTGGATGGTTTAATCCTGGTGTCCCTCCCCTCGCAATTTCTTTTTCTTATTGTGAAAATTGTAGATCTACAAAAGCTCACAACGCATCACGCTGCAATGCGTTGTGAGCTTGTTTGTCATACAACAAAGTATATAGGGCTTAAAGGTTAAGAACCACTTAAGTTTCAAGGTTTATTTCTGAAGAGCAGGTGCAATTTTTGTATATGATTAATTCATTTTCTATTGTGGTTGAAGTGAAGGACATTAGTGTGACTCGTACATCTACTAATTATTGCTTTTATTTTCTCACTCCTATTTTTTCAGGCCCTTAGTGAGCGCTTCAACGGGGAAATCGCAGACGACCTTGTAGCCAACAGTTGCTTCTTCCCTGATGAGTATTTCACCTGCTCAAGCGCCTGTCTCAGTTGTGGGTCAGTATGTTTCTAAACTCTTGACGTTCAGCATAGTCTTTCATCGTTATCATGTCATCCCCTGCAGGGTTCAGTTTGAGTTAACACATACTATTGTCTTCCAGTTCTGGCTGCAAGAACAGCATGAACCACTTAGGGGAAGGAATGTGCCACGACGCCAAGCAGCGCTGTCGCTACACTGCACAGTATGACAATCGCATTTACACTTGCAAGGTAAACATGGTGGTGGCTCAGCCCCTTTTTAAACAGAGCGTGAGCCACAGCAGACGATCCGGCTCCTAAAGTTGCTCCAGAGCAAACCTGTTTCCCAAGCAGTGGGTCATGACCCCTTGTTTGGGTCCCAGCCCAATTTTTATCGGTCGCGAGTAAATATCCCCAAAATATTTAAAGTTTAAGCAAAAAAAGTCACACATTTTCAGGAAAATGTTATAAAATAGAAAGATCAAATAATTTACATAAAAAGAATAATAAAAAACGTTAAAGAAGTAGCTAAAATAGCAGATCCACAAGCTCGCGGTGCGTTGTGAGCTTGTAGATCTGCTATTTTCACTAGTTTTGGTCCCAGGCAAATCTCTTTTGGGTCTTGAGCTAAAAAGGTTTGGGAACCACTCTGGCTCAATGGATTTGTATCTGAATAGCGTCCACGTATGTCCTGACTATTATTGATTGATTGATGGATGGATGTTTTTATTGACAAAAGTGCATATACATGAAAATGTATTTGTACTTACCGTATCTGTCAAAAGGATAAAACACAAAAAAAACTCGAACTTATTTCCACGGTGGGCCTTTTGTGAGTTGAAGAAATAGAAAGGATAAGGATGCCATGTCGTCTGCTGTGCTATCCTGTGGAAGGATAGGAGATGATCAGATTTCCATTTTGTTACATCACTGACCCCAGCACTTCAGTAATCATTCACTACATGACTGATATCCTCACCTTGCCTTGTGTCTCCTCCTGCCACTTTAGGCTTGCTATGAAGGAGGGAAGGAAGTGATGGTAGTTCCCAAGACCTCAGCCTCCTCGGACTCTCCATGGTTGGGCCTTGCCAAGTATGCCTGGTCTGGGTGAGTACAGTACAGTACAGTACTGGGTGAGTACTGTAGTAGGGGAAAGACCCATAACTCTTGTGAAAATCAGGGCAAAGTTCAGTGTTGTGTTACCTTTACTCAGTCTAATTTTAGCACTAGTGTTCAACACCCTGACCTAAAGTCAACATTTATACTCCCACTAACCTACAGTTACGTCCTATAGCCGTATAAATAGGTATTATTTTTTCTTTCTTTTTTTTTTTTACAATATTAACATTGCCTCTGTGCATGCAGGTATGTGATTGAATGTCCAAACTGTGGAGTGATCTATCGAAGCCGCCAGTTCTGGTACGGAAACCAAGACCCCGTGGACACAGTCGTCCGTACTGAGATCCAGCACATATGGCCTGGGGTGAGAATGAGTCATTCTTTCTAATCTAATTATCAAGTAATTGACCCAAATATCATTTGCCTTCTTGTGTGACTTATTTTCATTTGGCCACTAATTTGGTGATTATTTTTGTTGGTTATTCAAATTAAAGGCCCTAAGATGATGGTGAACTAAGATAATAAAGTACAAAACAATGGTGAATTCTCAACAACAAGTTATCTGAACCCAAACGGACCACTTGAAATTGCATTGTAATTTCCTGTTCTCTTAATTGATTATTCATTCAATCATGTCATCGTGCCTAAAATTCAGTCCTCCTCTTTCCACAGTCGAATGGCTTCTTGAAGGACAACGGTAACGCAGCGCAGCGTCTTTTGGACGGAGTCAACCTGGTGGCCCAGTCTGTGTCAGAGCTCAGCGTGAAGCCAGCCAGGGCCGTCACCTCCTGGCTGACGGATCAGATCGCCCCGGCCTACTGGAAACCCAACTCCCTCATATTGGTGAGTGACACACGCAGCCCTAACCCGCCGGAACACCAACAGCCATGTCGACACTCTCCTGTCCAGGGACGGGATGTTTACCGTTAGTCCCTGAGCCTATCCAGCAGCTATTACACAATCTGTGTTTGCATGTGTCACGAGATAAAGCCTGGATAGTCTCAGAGTGTTCCTGGTTGCTCCCTTCTAAGACCCCAGTCAATAACAACTTTCCTTCTTGTTGTTGTTGTTGTTATTTCTCTTCTTTACATAAGGCGTGTCATCAGTGTCACGCAGTCTTCCAGGACAACGACACCAAGCATCATTGCCGTGCGTGCGGCGAGGGCTTTTGCGACGGTTGCTCTTCCAAAGCCATGCCTGTCCCCGAGAGAGGGTGGGGCCTGGCCCCCGTCAGAATCTGTGACGTCTGCTTTGAGCAGAGAGCTTCACAAGCAGGTACATGAATACACTGCCTTCTGCAGCCCACCCTGCTTCTATCTGTTGTGTGCTGTTCTATTTCAGTGGTTCTGAACCTGTGGGACCCCCACATGATTTCTTTTTTTTGGGGGGGGGGGGGGGGTCCCCAGTTGACAGTAACGTGACAATTTAAAATGTTAATACCTGGAAATAAATAATAAAATAAATACCATTACTGCATCAAAAGTAATCAACAAACTACTATAAAAACTGGTCAAAAACCTTCCAAATTGTCAAATAATTTAAGAAAGGGGCACAAATTCTGAAAATAGCTTAACTACAAGCTCACAACGCCTTGCAACGCGAAGCGTTGTGAGCTTATAGATTGGCAATTTTCACTATTTATCTGTGGAACCGAGTCAAACTAAATGTAATGCCTCAACTCCCACAATTCTTGTCAGTGCTTGTCAGGGTGGTTCAAATATGATTATTTTGGGGGGTTGCTGCCTGAAAAGGTTGATGTTTCACTATATTCTTTTGTTGTTGTCTTTGTGAAGAACTGCTGGAGGCGGAGCTAGATGAAGAGGAGGGTGGAACGCTGGCGAGGAAGGTTGGAGAAGCAGTGACCAACACGTTGGGGGCTGTGGTCACTGCTATTGACATCCCATTTGGTAAGTGCCCCAACAAGACATGAAGAGAAGGATTTATTAGGAGTCAATGACCGAGAGAATAGACTGGCATGGACGCATTGCCCTCTGGTGGCAAAGCAGGATTATACTTGTTTAGAGCAAGAGAAGAATCCATACAATGTTTTGAATAGCGAAGGGAGGAATCATATTTCTAGTTTGAAACCTAAAGACATTGAGTCTTTATAGGAAGAAGCTTAAGGATGTCAACATTGTTGCCAAATGGTTAGGAGTGATGTTCCAAAAAAGATTACAAGTTAAATCCCCACAACAGTCGATTTGCCAACAGCCCTAATGGCTTTGATAATTATATACAGTCATACATTGTAACTTATTCTAGAACAAACTGTCCACTAAACGTATCACTATTTAAATATGAAGTGTACATCTAGGTCATATTCACTCCAAGCTGGAGTGGCTAAGACTAAGACTAAAGTCAAACATTGGTTAACTATTTGCATTCAAGCACAGAAGGTTGATTTCACACTGCTGAATGGCTAAGTGATCCAGTTTGTTGATGTTTTTAGAAGCCAAAATGATCATCGAAGCATTTGCTCAATTCATGAAGTAGGTGGTCCAATCCAATGTTCACACATTAGCTGTATAATATCTTTTTGTTTGTACAGTTGTTATATAAAATGCAACTGTAAACCTCCCAGGTATGTTAAGTTTAAGTGTCTGTGTGTTACACACAGGTATTTTGTTATCCACCTGTCTATAGTGTATTGTTACATCTCTTGCGAGTGCAAGTGTGAGACCGGAGTGCAGGTCAGGATGGTGTAAGCGTTGATTTATACTTCGTATGAATTAGTCTTAACAGTCGTTGATATAAACGAGCAGGCTACAACTACCTCCTCTTAAAGTGTTTTTAAGAGCTTGTACAGCACAATGGAATCCAGTCACTGTCTGCTAATTTTGCTGTTTGGGTGTGATTATCTGTGACTTATGAACAATTTACAATTTAAGCATTTAGCAGGCACTCTTTATCCAGAGCGAATTACAGTAAGCAAGGTTAACACATACATCATTATGTGTGTGTCTGGTCCGACTGACTCCCTACCTGCTTCCCTCAGGCCTGGTGAAGGATGCTGCCCGTCCTGCATACTGGGTGCCTGACCAGGATATACAGTGTTGCCACAACTGCCAGCGCGACTTCACTGCCAAGCTGTCCAAGCACCACTGTCGCGCCTGCGGGCAAGGCGTGTGCGACGACTGCTCCCCGGAACGTCGAGCGGTTCCCTCGCGGGGCTGGGACCACCCTGTACGGGTGTGCGCTAGCTGCAACCAGAAACCTGGAGACCTTTAACAGGGACAGCCTTCCTTCCTCAGAGCACCTAGAAAGAACCACTCATTCACTCACTAACTCACTCACTCACTCATTCAGCCCCGCAATCTGTTATAGTCGAGCTGAAATGGCATTTCACGTGTATCTAACTTCCGTAATGCGAAGTGAAACCGGATAGGGAGGTGTTGGGCAGAGGCCGGAGAGCTGCAACACGTCTGCCAATCACAGCGATAGGGTTAGGTTTTCTAGCTCAACTGGTTTGAAAAATAAAAACTATGAAACTAGGCAGTGCTGATCATATATGAATTAAGATTATGTTATAGGGATGTTCGATATTATCGGCCTCCCGATATTATCGGCCGATATTAGCATAAAAATCGATATCGGAAAATATCGGTATCGGGTTTTTTTTTGTTTTTTTTTATAATTTACAGTAGTTCTTACTGTATGGTGTGTGTGACATGAAATTTGAGCTTACCCTAATCACAATAATCCCCGCATATATCGGTATCGGTTGATATCGGTATCGGTAATTAAGAGTTTGACAATATCGGTATATCGGTAAAAAAGCCAATATCGGACAACCCTATTATGTTACCGCATTGCCTATAACTGGCCTCAAATGTTTTCAGAAACCCATTTTTGTTTATCGTTTAGCTGTAAAATGCTACCGTTTGTTGGATGCGGCAGATAACTGCCATAACTGCATACAGCACCACTCACTGTTGTCTGTAGCATATAATAGTGAATATTAGCTCTGTGTGGAAGATTGATTGACAGGTGGATGTCATGATATTATTGGTTGGTACTTGGTTGCGAACGCAGCGGAAGGAGGCGTGCCGAAGGCGCGCCTCCGCAAGTGGAGCTTACTATGAAACCGTGTGTGTGTGTGTGTGTGTGTGTGTGTGTGTGTGTGTGTGTGTGTGTGTGTGTGTGTGTGTGTGTGTGTGTGTGTGTGTGTGTGTGTGTGTGTGTGTGTGTGTGTGTGTGTGTGTGTGTGTGTGTGTGTGTGTGTGTGTGTGTGTGTGTGTGTGTGTGTGTGTGTGTGTGTGTGTGTGTGTGTGCGTGTGCGTGTGCAGTGCACTGCCTGTGTGCAGCCACCAGAGTGCACTACACTCCTCTGACAGAAATATAGCAGCTACAGTCAAAAATAACACATCTAAAATCATCTACACGAGTTCATCTATTGGAATATCTAGGAATTCTATCTAAATCTAATTTAACTGAACCACCCACTTCTCTACAATTGCTCATTCCTTTCTATTCTTCTTATTGTTATTTTTGAGCTGCGTTCGCTTCCCGCGTTCGCGCGTCTTACTTGTAGGTGCATTACAGGAGTAATTCATGATTGGAATTTCATATAAAAATACAAAAAGATGGCTTTTTTTGTGGAGGCCATGTTTTATTAAATAAGTGCGCAATATGACTGAGAATGTGGTATAAAAGGGTAAAAAAATACCACATTTTTCTTTTCAGCTCGACTTTAACTGCTACACCTCTGTTTCTCAAATGGTTCTGTCCTGTTTCTGTGGTGAGGAAGTTTTAGTAAATATAAGACATTAGAAAATTTAGGATTTCAGAGTTCCTGAGGCCTTGTTGAAGAGCAGGAACATATATGCTACTTGACCGAGTGTGAAAACTGTATTTCCACTCCGATTGTTGACAGAGTGAATATTTTGATTCTCACTGACACAAATCACTACTTTTATGTTGAAATATTTTTCTACTATGGGGGGAAAAAAAGAGAGGAAAAAAAAGTATCATTTAAACAATATTAGTTAGTTACAAACCCTGTGGGGTTGATTAGTTCTAAGTAATTCTTATTACCAAGTATTATGTCACTGATGTCATATGATGTGTATGGCAAGAAGATATTTGTATCCATGCAGATACAGCTGCAGGTTCCATTGCATGCTCTATTGCAACCTTTTAGTTATTGCACTAAGCTTTTTTCAGCTGTAAAAAAGCTGTTGCTTACCATGGCCAAAACCAGATATCTGACTAATAAGTTAGTCTGTTTGTCATGAATAGATTTTAATAGAATGGTGGATATCTGGTACGCCACAAATCATTCAGGTTACTGTGTCTGTGCTGATATAACTTTAATATTTTACCATGCGATTGTTGTATGAAGACATAGAACTATGTTAGTGTGTACATTTTAGATGTGGGAAAATTATTTATGTATTGATGAGATGGAGAGAAAAAAAAGTAGCGCAAAAAAAGTAGCGCTTCGGCATGCATGACAGTCTGAGAGATCCATGGCCTTTCGTTGTTCAGAGTGTGTTCTCTGAAAAACAAATACTGAACCTCACTATCTCTCATGCTGGGTTGCATATTTGTTGTGTATATTTTACAAAGTGTTTTTTTTTTCTCTTTGCTTGTTCTGTACTCCAAACTGCTTCCTTATCACGCCATGAATTTCAATGTTTTTTTTCTGAACTGATGTGTGTCATCTGCTTCAGGCTATGGGAATTCTTTTGCGTGCCGTTGTTACTCCGAAGTATCCAAATTCGTCTCCAAACCAGTTTTACATATCACGTGCATGCCTCTGGGTCTCTGTGAACACACAAGATGACATGATAAGGAATTTTGAATAAGCTGAGCACGTTTGTGTTCCGTTGGCAGCCGTTCATTATATATGTTTTTTGCGTTTGCATTCACTATCGTAATCTACTTTTGTCAAGTTATGTTCAGCTGGTTCTCGCGTTATTTTTGCCTGAGCTTATTTTTAGTTATTGTATGGGTATTTATATACTTTATGTAGCGACCTCCAAATGAGTTGGTCCTGTCATTCATATCCTGTTGAAAGCCAACATCATTGCTAACCTTGAATGATGAGGTATTGAACTGTATTTGGTAAATCAAAGCTTTATCCAACCTCTTTGACAACATTGCTAAGAAATGTCTTTTATTTTATTTGAATAAAGGAAGCATTAACATTTATATAATACAAAGCTCATGGAGATGCCTTTTCAATGTTGCTTGTTTAACAAAATGAAGGGAAATGTTTTTGAGTGATTCATTTTAAATAGTTTTCTCTTTGCTCCTCACTTGTGGTGTCTAGTGATGTTTGGAAAGATGGTGTATCTGCCTTGTCTCAAAATAGGTCTATCTGTCTGATTGTTGCATCGCACAAACCCTTCTTTGAGATGCTAATATTGCACAGAATAGAATCTGAAATTGATGTGCTGAAGTTCATTCCCCTGCAGGTGTGTGAAGTCAATTTGTTTGAAATATATTTTGACTTGTTTAAGAGGTACACTTTGTGACTGATTTTCCCAGTAAGTTTAATTGGGTTTGGTGGGCGCTATCATCAATACTCCTATTGATCTATTTATTAAAGATCAAGGCGGAATTATTGATACATTTGAAATAGTTGCCAATTAACTTCTAATATCAATGTCTGCAAACTGTCTGAACTGGTGGAAGAAGTACTTAAGATTAAGATTAAAGTAATATCAGCTCTTGTTTGTCAAAAAAATAGTCTGGATTCATCTTTCTATGTGCGTATGAAGTGAATTCTATGGGATGAGGAGATTGTGAAGAGATTATTATCGGTTTGTGTGTGTGCATACTCCTCTCCCAACACTGCAGCCTCAGATACAATTATAGAAACTGATTTGCTTGATGATGCTAAATCATTTATAATAATTGTAATAAATAATAAAACACATTCCTCCTTGTTGATGGTTCATCATGCCATTTACTCCTGCCTGATCTCAGGACCAGAGAGGGTAAAAAAAAAAAATTGACTGAAGTCTCATACAGGGCTGCCCCTCAGGTCTCTTTAACCACTAAACCCCAGCATCTGTATTGTGGGGAAAGCTTTTGCTGAAAATAGCAGATCGACAAGCTCACAATGCGATGAGTTGTGTGGCATTGTGAGCTTGTGGATCGGCTATTTTCAGCGAAAGCTTTCCCCACAATAACAGAAAAGATACTAGTATTGAGCCCTGAGGTACTCCAGTTGCCCACATGGGGTTTAAGTGGTTAAAAGTGGTGGAATTCAGTTTGTGTACAATATAAATACAAGGGAAAACCCTTTAAAATATTTTTTGACAGTTTACCCCACAAGCCACGCCCCGTGCACGTATGCCGCAACGGCATTGGCCCATAATTTCAACCCGGCCTCCGATTGGCTGCTTTTCCCTAGGTTTCCCTCAGAACTGCAAGACGCTGATATTGCGTTACATTGTAGCAAAATGGCGGCTGTCATTCAGAATCCACTAAAAGCGTAAGTAATTTGGCACATTACGGAAATTTTGGAACAATTACTTTGTTGCCAACTCGTAGATTAAAGCGTGCGCTACGAGCACGTCGATACAAACCACATGCATGTGGCGGAATTAACTGTCCTAAATGCATCCTAGGGGTTTCTGGCATTGCAAAGTAGCCTCGTATACTTATTTTATTATCATAAGATTTAACATTTAAGTGTGAAAACATGTGCTTGAAGCAGCGTGACATGTTGAACGCACCGGAGGGGCCGTTTCTTCATGTTATCGTCCGTTTAAACAGGACGGAATGTCGTGTTTTCAACGCTGTAAATCTAGTATAAAAAGTGTCGACAACGTGCCTTATTGCTGCTGTAAAGCCGAACGACCAAAAGCCTTCATTTATACTCCGTGCTTGCATTACATACTAGGCCTGTGTCCACAGGAATAACGTTCTGACATTCCGAAAGTCGTTGAGCAGTTGGTGTGAATGGTCGACATGTCAACTTATTGGCTCCTCCGTGGTCCGGGGGACCCGGTGTGTACAGCCAGCCACTGTAGCTCTGGGTCCACAGCGTTAGCGACTTCTCTCTCTGACGCTCTGCCAGGCGCCCAGCTATTCTCATAGACCGAAAATTCCACTACCGTGGCAGGTCTCCAACTTTAGTAAAACATAAACAAAACTATTTCGCTATTCACCGAAACAAAGGCAGTTTTGTGTTTTTGAAATTCTATTCTCCAGGGTGGGTAGCCTATCAGCACCCCACATTCTCTGTATAATACACCTTTTTGTATAGAAAATAAAATATGTCCGCCAGACATATGTATTTTATTTACTCCACTGCGCCCTCTACAGACCTGGTCAATGGTAATTTATATTGACCAGATCCGTAGAGGGCGCAGTGGAGTAAATACAATAATTTACGTCTGGCGGACACATTTTATTTTCTGCCCAAAAAGTGTATTATACAGAGAAGGTGGGGTCCTGAGAGGCTTCCCTCCCCGGAGAATAGACGTTCAACAACACAAAACATGCCTTTGTTTCGGTGAATAGCAAAATAGTTAAGTTTATTTTTCACTAAAGTCGGAGACCTCGCACGGTAGTGGAATCTTCGGTCTATGAGAATAGCAGCGCGCCTGGCAGAGCGTCAGAGAGAAGTCGCTAACGCTCTGGAGCCAGGGACTCACACAGACTCACAGGGAGGAGGCATTTTGGATTTGCATGCCGTTCCCCCTTCCGAAACAAACCGAAAAAAGTGACAGCGATAATTTGAGCCGCTCTCTGAATACTGGGGCTGTCACTCTGTAGTTTAGTTGGTCTGTCCGTGCATTTACTAAACATTATACCTGCCTCCTTCAATGCATTGCTCCACCTTTTTCCTCTCCATCTCTCCTTTGTTCTTCTAGTATACTGTTTCTACCAATTCCACACCACCAGTAGACAGATTGCGTCCAGACAGTATACATTATTATGAGCTTATCGTGTTTGGCTGTGCGTTTTTTTTTATTACTTCATGTTATTCTAAGATGGGGCTTAGATAATGATTTTAACAACATTTCTGACAGCGTCAGGTGTGCATGGCAGTGGAGAGTGTCATTATTATCGTGACGAGCATGGATATTTTGGACTGTGCAGTGCAGTGTTAGTGTAGGCTGTAGGGCTTTGGGGTAGAGAGTAAGGCACTCGACTGTGCCTTTAAGTGGAGGAGATTAGCCTGGTCCAGGATCCCGGGTCCATCTGTCAAGAGATGCTCCGACAGGGAGGAAGTGTTGAACACAAGCGGTAGATCCATCTGCTCCTCCACAGAGGTACCCTGGCACCCCCCAGTACTATGGAAGTGCACTGCACACCTTTTTTTTTATTAGGGATTGGGAACACTTTTTTTAGATGTTGTTTTGTTTTGTCATTATTGTTACTGAACACAACAGTGGTTGTTGGAATAATTGATTTATATGCTAGCTTGGAAGGAGTGCTCTTGAAATAATTTCTAAATCCTAATATTCAGCCTAATAAAGTTATATGGTTGTATATTCATCATAATAATAATATCTCTGCCTTTTGCTGTTTTCATTATCTCGTCACTGAGCTGTTTGTAGAATTGGAGCAGAACTGTGCAGACAAGTGTATTTTAATATCATATTGTTGAACAGCTTCCCTCCTGTTTTTTTCTGTTGCATGGCGCGCTGTCAATCTGCAGTTTGATCTGTGAGAGGTTTTAGCATTCCAATCCAATGTGGCATGTCTCCTCGCTATAAACTGTACCTAATGAAGTGTTTCAATCTACTATAATTAGCCTCTGTCTCGGGTTTCTGACTTAATTTCACACGTTTTGTCAGATTATAATTAGTCACACTTGACACTAATTGGATGTTGCTCCTGTGGACCAGTTTGACCCTTTTTTCTTTGTATTAAGACGATTCACTTCAGGGAATCGAATCAACTCGGTCGACTTTGTTGTAGAAGTGTGGGTGGATGGATGAAGCGACAGTATGGTAGCCTGGCTGCGTCTGTCTGTGTGAGGTCTGTCCCTCGCACAAGCATGATGGGTGGAAAAATAATCTCTACAGCGGCTGATAAAATGGAGCCCAGAATATTTAATTAATAAAGAAGCTCATAAAGCCTCCTATTAAAGCCGCAGTCACAGTTGGGAGTTTTGGGTCTGTAGTTAGTCGTAAAGGGAAAATCCACCCTGAAACACACACATTGTGCTATTCCAGTGATCTAATCCTGGTGGACATGTCAGTTAATATCTACATGCATGTCAACTGTCACCTACACTGGAAATCATAACACTGTGACATGAACATGTAGATTACAGTCATACTTCCTTATACAGATTTACCTTGCATGTTTTTTTTTTATACCTGAGGTGGATTACCCATGTGAAATATGTGTTGTTGTTTTGTTTTTTTTACCTCTCCTTGTTGCACAAACTGGTCTATTAATCTGTGCCTTAAGAACACTGCTGCTACCTTAATTGTTTACCTCACCTCATGGTGGCATATTACACACCTGCATATGATGCAAATGTTTCTAAAAGAATATGCACACACCTGGATGCTAATGTTTCTAAAATATTATGTACACACACCTAGATGCTAATGTTTCTAAAATAATACGTACACACCTCACCTGCATATGATGCTAATGTTTCTGAAATATTATGTACACACTCCTAGATGCTAATGTTTCTAAAATATACTGCTAAAAGAAATAAAGGGAACACTTTGATCCCTTAATTCTTTTGAGTTTTTTCATGAACAGTGTACATACTGCTAACGAAAAAACTCAAAAGAATTAAGGGATCAAAGTGTTCCCTTTTATTTTTTTGAGCAGTGTAATATGTACACACCTCACCTGCATATGATGCTAATGTTTCTAAAAGAACATGTTCTACTACATACACTATATGTATATACTATATATCTTAGATAATATTTCTTCCTTATTTCTCCTGCTCTGACTATCCTCTCCCTTCTCACGGTAACTACAAAATAATGGAAAGAAAACAATAATTTCACCCACTACTTTGCACTGTAGTGTAAACCTGTGATGTGACAGGAGCTGATTCTGATGTTATGTCATCAGGTGATGCTTTGGAGTTGGTCCACTCACATTTAATATGTGACTGTGGGATAATTTAATTTTCATTTGTTATTACATCCAAATGAGTTTTATTTGGATGTAGGACTACAGCTGTCCATCTGTACCTACAGTTTATAATAACCACCCGGTCAAACCACCATGGGTTCTGTCATATCCCAGTAAAACCACCATGGTTTCTGTGGTGTTCCAGGAGTTATTCCATTATTCACTGTATGGAGCAGCTCTAGGATTTATATCTAGATGACATCATCACTAGTACATCCGTCGCTGTTCAGCTTAAAGGATTAGTTCACCCAAAAAATGACTTATTTTCTATCAATTACCCACCCCATGAAGCCTTGATTTCATGGAGATTTTCTAGTTTTTGTCGCATTCCTGAGCCAATAATTTGACATGTCATCGGTCAGTAGGAGACTTTCAGTCTCCTACCGGAGACTGCGGTGGTCATCAGATTATTGGCTCAGGAATGCGACAAAAACGAAAAAGAATCTCCATTAATTCCAGGCTTCATGGGGTGACGAATTGATAAAAAATAAGTACGTTTTTGGGTGAACTACCCCTTTTTAAGGTCGAGACGAGACTTTCAACACGTAACACAAGCCTGCCAGGGCTGTGTGATGCATCCACATGAAGCGCAGGGCCGTCCTGTCCGTCATCATCTGATTCGTCACTGACTGCTGTTTAGAGGACTTGAGTGAGTGAGTGAGTCATGTCTGGTGGTGTTTGTTGGTGCTGCAGTGTGTGGAGGTGTATGGTCTGGTGTTCCCGCTGCCCTCGTCGGCCTCGCTGTGCTGTGCTGATTGGTGTAATACAGGAGGTTGTTGTCAGGATGCAGTCACTCTGTGTAGGCCCTCCTCCCCCTCGTCTTCTTGTTATTATGTGACAACCCAGGCTTCCTGTGCAGCAGCGGTGCACCTGCCAACGCGAAAGGAAGACCTCCAGAGAGGAGCCGGAACAGGCCACTCCAAGATGTGCTTGCAGAGCGAGATGATGTTTAGTTTACGTTTTTTTAAATACATCACACGTCAGGTGTTTTCTGTTTTAAAGTTGGCAAGGCCTTACAGGAGAGTAGGTGAGGCGGAACAAATGAGTTGTGTTTCTTCATGTGCACATTCCGCTTGGCTTCTTCTATTCGTCTGGAAACTGGTCTTTTCGTCAAATATGCAAAAAGTGCTTGTTGACACACGCTCACATTACGGACGTGGCCATGTGACACACAGCAAACCGTTGACAGGAACACACTGATAGTGGAGGCCCCACTGGCCACGAGATTTGCTTTTGTTCCTCCCCCTCATACAGTACGTGCATGCCGCTCACCCACTCTTCTCAACTGTAAGATAGTGTGTTGTAGTAGCACATACCTCTGAGGTGGCTTCCAGCTCTGAGAAGCATGCCAAATCATAGTGTCTTAATTTTCTATCTCACTCTCGTTTTCCCACTTTGGTTTGTACACTCTCGATGAACTGTACAGCGGTTGTGATGTGAGAGTGCGTTATTTCTTTTCTGTCCTTAGATGTGTGAGAGTCATTACGAGTGTCAGAAATATGTCATATACCTAGGCCAGTCCACCTGCTGCACAGGGCAAAGCCACTGTGATGGAGAACACAGCCGCTGCACTCACTGGCAGTGAGCGCTTGGCGGAAATTGAAAAAACTCCACTTGTCTGTTTGACTCCAGAGATCTCAGGAGTGCTGCTTTCAGCGTCACACTGCATAACCTTTGAGTATGCACTCATAGCTCTGAGCCTACTTCAGGGACCATTTAGGAGTAGCCTAGTTTTTAGTAAACTGATATGTGACACCATATCAGAGGTGTATGTTGCCGTGAAGGAATGACTCTAATGCACACAGAGTTGGATCAGACGGCACTCGATGGGGAAAGTTGTATAGAAGTTCCCCGAGGCGCACACATAAAATGTGGTTTGGCACTACATTATGCTCCGCTGTCAAATGTATTTTGTGTCTGCAATATTTATCCTTAAATTGCCTCCTTGAAGATGTTGCAGGCGAATCCATCAAACCTCTGAGCATAAGCACAACTAACACGGCCAATCTGTTTTGAGTAGAGACTAGGCTAAGGCTGTGCGATTCTTCTTGTAAAAATTCCTGGTTTTAAAAGGCTAGTAAAGCACACCAGAAAGGCTGCAGCTTGGCATTGGATACACTGAAGCCAATATGATATCTTTACAAGTCAAGGAGTCTTATCCACATGATTATTATCTACAAAGAATCTAGTAGCTTTGTAAGATTGTAACATGAGCAAGGAAAACAATAGCTCAGTAGTTACCGGTCACTATCTGATGGTCAGGCTTTAACCTTTCTCTCTCTCTCGTGTTCTTTCCGCTTTGCTACACCATCTCGTTTTTTTTTGTGGTGTTTCTTTTTGCTTAAGCTCTCCCTTTTTTTCCCTACCCTCCGCCCCCCCCTCCCCTCTCCTCTTGCACACACCTCTCCTCCTCTCCTTGACTTTTGTGTACCTGGGACTGTTTACTCTTCTCAGTCACACAGACACGCAGCCTCTCTTTTTCCCAGAAGCCTCAAACACTGTGGCTTTGTCTCACCCGTAGAGCAGCAGGCTTTGTGTGGGACAGCATTCCAAACACCACTGTTTATCTGCTGGAAGTTGCCTCATCACAGAGTAGGACAACGACAGAGAGAGAGAGAGAGAGAGAGAGAGAGAGAGATACAGAGCGAGGGAACATGTGAGGAAGGGTTGGATCTGGAGACACGGAGAATAAATAAAACCTCGGTTCCCTCTACCTCTTGTTTGAGACCACAGACTCAGTCTATGGCTGTCTGCTCATTAGTCTCTCTCCAAAATGGCCGCCTGCTAATATTGTAATTGAGAACACGTGGAGGAAAGTCATTATGTGGCTGTAGGCTTGGTATGCTCAGACGAGACGACCCACCAGTGATTAGGGCCGGGCTATATGGACAAAATCAAATATCATGATATTTTTGACCGAATTCCTCTATATCAATATTGAGACAATAATATTATTATTCATTTTCATAAAAATAAAAAGTAGACAAATACAATTGTATTTTCGACAATTTTTGAAAGTATAGAATAAAGCTTAAGTGATTAAAAAAAACAGAAAAGAGAAGACTTAAGCCATATCAGACATCCCAGACGATGTCTAGTGTCATATCACAATATATCGATATATTGCCCAGCCCTACCAGTGAGTATTGCTTGTTTGTCCTCCCGACATCACCACTGGTCAGGGTAGGTTTACTTATAGCCGCCAGAGGTAGAATATCCATAAAGCATTAGTAGCGTTACACATTTATGGATCCAGCATTTACCCCCACCTTTGATACAGTCAAATTAGAACCTGCCCCCGTGCGAGGCACTCTGCTGAGATTAATTAAGTAGGCTAATTACCATACCAGGCGTGTGGCAGAGATTTGAGGGTTTGAATGTGAAATGTCCTCCCCCCAATTCACTGTGAATATTAACTCTGAAACCCCAAAGGACTGCCAGAAAAATCTCCCTGGCACTGAGAGAAGTGACACTAACTATGAGAGTGGCGTCCGCGTTTCTTTTTTTTGTCTTTCAATGGCTATAATCCATGAAATCTGTCGGGACACCTTTTTTAGCCTTTGGGGGGGAGACGATGTCCCGATTATAAATTTAAGTTGACGATTAATTGTCACACAAATTGTGATTACGATTTAATTGTGTTTTCATTTCTGTTTAGCCTTTTAGGCTTCGTAATCAGAAATTGCACAGGGCAGATATGTCAAATAACTTAAATTTACAAAGAAATTACTGACGTATTTAATTTTAAAAGTAAAAACTTTGTGACGCGTTGTAAGCTTGTAGATCAGCCATTT